>NW_022261981.1:2205391-2287891 GCF_002021735.2 Oncorhynchus kisutch
CATACATATTATAGATACAGAGTGGGTAGGAAGGTATGTCAACATACATGTTGTTATAGATACAGAGTGGGTAGGAAGGTATGTCAACATACATGTTGTTATAGATACAGAGTGGGTAGGAAGGTATGTCAACATACATGTTGTTATAGATACAGAGTGGGTAGGAAGGTATGTCAACATACATGTTGTTATAGATACAGAGTGGGTAGGAAGGTATGTCAACATACATGTTGTTATAGATACAGAGTGGGTAGGAAGGTATGTCAACATACATGTTGTTATAGATACAGAGTGGGTAGGAAGGTATGTCAACATACATATTATAGATACAGAGTGGGTAGGAAGGTATGTCAACATACATGTTGTTATAGATACAGAGTGGGTAGGAAGGTATGTCAACATACATGTTGTTATAGATACAGAGTGGGTAGGAAGGTATGTCAACATACATATTATAGATACAGAGTGGGTAGGAAGGTATGTCAACATACATGTTGTTATAGATACAGAATGGGTAGGAAGGTATGTCAACATACATGTTGTTATATATACAGAGTGGGTAGGAAGGTATGTCAACATACATGTTGTTATAGATACAGAGTGGGTAGGAAGGTATGTCAACATACATGTTGTTATAGAAACAGAGTGGGTAGGAAGGTATGTCAACATACATGTTGTTATAGATACAGAGTGGGTAGGAAGGTATGTCAGCATACATGTTGTTATAGATACAGAATGGGTAGGAAGGTATGTCAACATACATGTTGTTATAGATACAGAGTGGGTAGGAAGGTATGTCAACATACATGTTGTTATAGAAACAGAGTGGGTAGGAAGGTATGTCAACATACATGTTGTTATAGATACAGAGTGGGTAGGAAGGTATGTCAACATACATGTTGTTATAGATACAGAGTGGGTAGGAAGGTATGTCAACATACATGTTGTTATAGATACAGAATGGGTAGGAAGGTATGTCAACATACATGTTGTTATAGATACAGAATGGGTCGGAAGGTATGTCAACATACATGTTGTTATAGATACAGAGTGGGTAGGAAGGTATGTCAACATACATGTTGTTATAGATACAGTTTTTGTTTTTAAGAAAACAAAAATGAAGGATTTTCAGTTCAGAAAGATCATTTTGAGAAAGTATGTTTTTGTTGTGTTTACTGTATTTGCTATTACAGTACCGTACTGTTCAGTCTGTTTGTTCACTCTGTGGAATATTGAAGGGTCTGTGGAGTTCAAGGTTAGCTACTGAGAGAAAGGAAAACAGTAGGAAACTATATGGATGTGTGCTGGATGCTGTTAAGCCCAATACCCTTTAGAAAAACATAAACAATATGGATTTTCTACACTGAGTGTACAAAACATTAAGAATACCTTCCTAATATTGAGTTGCACCCAGTCCTTTTGCCCTCAGAACAGCCTCAATTCGTCAGGTCATGGACTCACAAGGTGCTCCACAGGGATGCTGGTCCATGTTGACTCCAATGCTTCCCACAGCTGTGTCAAGTTGACTGGATGTCCTTTGGGTGGTGGGCCATTCTTGATACACACAGTGCCATTCTTGATACACACAGAATCAGTGTGAAAAACCCAGCAGCGTTGCAGTTGTTTACATGAACCAGTGCCCCTGACACCTACTATTATACCCCGTTCAAAAGGCACTTCAATATGTTGTCTCGCCCATTCACCCTCTGAATGGCACAAATACACAATCCATGTCTCAACTGTCTCAAGGTTTCAAAATCCTTCTTTAACCTGTCTCCTCCCCTTCATCTACACTGATGGAAGTGGATTTAACAAGTAACATCAATAAGGGATCATAGCTTTCGCCTGGATTCAACTAGTCAGTCTATGTCATGGAAAGAGCCGGTGTTCTTAATGGTTTGTCCTCTCAGTGTCTTTTAAGCATCAGTGTATTTTTCTCTTGGAAATATGGGTTTTATTTTCCCCAACTTGTATCATCACCACCTGGATGATAGAACATCCTTTATGCCCTCACCACCACCTGGATGATAGAACATAATTTATACCCTCACCACCACCTGGGTGAGTGAACATCCTTTATGCCCTCACCACCACCTGGATGATAGAACATAATTTATACCCTCACCACCACCTGGGTGATTGAACATCCTTTTATGCCCTCACCACCACCTGGATGATAGAACATAATTTATACCCTCACCACCACCTGGGTGATAGAACATAATTTATTCCCTCACCACCACCTGGGTGAAAAAACATCCTTTATGCCCTCACCACTACCTGGGTGATAGAACATCCTTTATGCCCTCACCACCACCTGGGTGATAGAACATCCTTTATTCTCTCACCACCACCTGGGTGATAGAACATCCTTTATGCCCTCACCACTACCTGGGTGATAGAACAACCTATATGCCCTCCCCACTACCTGGGGGATAGAACGTCCTTTATTCCCTCACCACCACCTGGGTGATAGAACATCCTTTATTCCCTCACCACCACCTGGGTGATAGAACAACCTATATGCCCTCCCCACTACCTGGGTGATAGAACATCCTTTATGCCCTCACCACTACCTGGGTGATAGAACATCCTTTATGCCCTCACCACCACCTGGGTGATAGAATGTTCTTTATACCCTCACCACCACCTGGGTGATAGAACGTCTTTTATTCCCTCACCACCACCTGGGTGATAGAATGTTCTTTATACCCTCACCACCACCTGGGTGATAGAACATCCTTTATGCCCTCACCACTACCTGGGTGATAGAACATCCTTTATGCCCTCACCACTACTTGGGTGATAGAACATCCTTTATGCCCTCACCACTACTTGGGTGATATAACGTTCTTTATTCCCTCAAACCTGTCAAAGAAGGTCCATGAAGGTCAATAAGCATCTCATGGTTAATTAAGAGCAGGGTTGGGGTCAGTTCCTGAATCAACTTAATTGAAATGGAATTGATCCCAACCCAGATATATAGTGAGAATAATGTATGTAGGTCCTAAACTCAAAAGAGTGTTCATTTAAACAGACTGATTATTCCCAAAATGATTTGCATAACTGATGAAACCCAAAGAGCCCACCCTCTCTCTACTGCGTCTGTAACCCCTTATATCACTGAGTTGTGCCACAGCTGTTCTTGTGTTCTGTCCATGCTTAGAATGACGTACCTCTACACTACTACAGAAATCAAGCCTGGTCCCTGATCTAGTTATGCTGTCTTGCCAACTCTGATGGTCATTGTCATGTCTTGTCATTCAATAGGAGTTAGCAACACAGCTCAAACTGATCTGGGACCTGGCGATCACATTTATAACAGCAGAGTTAATACTAAACTTCTTGTCTTACAGCTAAAACTGATCTGGGACCTGGTGATCCCATTTATAACAGCAGAGTTAATACTAAACTTCCTGTCTTACAGCTCAAACTGATCTGGGACCTGGCTATCATATTTATAACAGCAGAGTTAATACTAAACTTCCTGTCTTACAGCTCAAACTGATCTGGGACCTGGCTATCATATTTATAACAACAGAGTTAATACTAAACTTCCTGTCTTACAGCTCAAACTGATCTGGGACCTGGCTATCATATTTATAACAACAGAGATAATACTAAACTTCTTGTCTTACAGCTCAAACTGATCTGGGACCTACTAAACTTCTTGTCTTACAGCTCAAACTGATCTGGGACCTGGCTATCATATTTATAACAGCAGAGATAATACTAAACTTCCTGTCTTACAGCTCAAACTGATCTGGGACCTGGCTATCATATTTATAACAACAGAGATAATACTAAACTTTCTTTCTTACAGCTCAAACTGATCTGGGACCTGGCTATCATATTTATAACAACAGAGATAATACTAAACTTCCTGTCTTACAGCTCAAACTGATCTGGGGCCTGGCGATCACATATATAACACCAGAGATACTTAACCTCCTGTCTTACTTATTCTCTTCATGATGCTGTGTTGTATGTCATTTCTGGAAGGATTAGATTGCAGTGTTATTTTTTGGCTTGTTGTAGGAAATATTTCCCCACAGTTGTGGGTGGATTCAATAGGCTACACACAGTTCAAATAAATCTGCAGGCCTCAATCTCAAATGAATGGGAATGATTATTCATTTATTTTATTTTCATTTGGGAATCCGACCTCTTCATTTACTTGAAATAGGCATCTGTTTTCTCTGCCTAGAAGCAATGTTTTGTATTTTCCCCATTGCAAGCTTTGATTGAATGGCAGCCAGCCATGTCAGCTAAGGTCTTATAATGTGTTAGACATTCATTCCCACTGGGAGAGGAGAACACAATATAAACTTCTACTGTACTTGTTGGAAATAGTTGATGTTGTAGCTCACAGAGCTTCTGGTATGTGGTCTATTGAAGTGTATAATAATGCAGTACTCCTAGCTACAGGAGTTAGGACCAGACTACATGAGGTGAACTCACAAACTCAGAATAACAACAGCAGGCTTTATGGTGTCTATTGATTTGTGTTGTTCAAACCGTAGGTTCACAACGAATATAGTAACACAAGCTACTCCCAATAAGTCAGCCTTAAGGCTTCCTGTATATCAGAATAGATTGGGTGGGAGCCGGGGAAGGGTCGGTAGGTTATATTTTTAATGGTTGTGGAGGCATCCCAAATCGCACCCTATTTCTTACGTAATGCACTTCCTGATGGATCTGGTCAAAAGTAGTGCACTATTTAGGAAATAGAGTGCCATTTTGGACTTGGCATCACCATGTTCAGTTCATACCGACGGAGCGTGAGGAAAGATGTGGAATGCTTGAGGCCATCTAGAGAGAAGAAACCAATCACTACTCTCAGTGCTATCACACAGATGCAACCTAACATAGCAGGCGCAAAAAGACGCCTGAGCGGAGTTCCCACATCCGGTTTCAGAAGAAAAAGAAGCTAGGTTGAATTAGCTGTATTTCTAATAAACGGATGCATCCGGGTGCTGTGAAACCCCGCTTAGGGTACACTGGAGGTCAGGGAATACACATAGAACACCAAGATCTTCCACAACCGCTGAACCTGTCGATAGGAGGTTATGCCTGGGCTCCACCTACCGTTGATCCTGTCGATAGGAGGTTATGCCTGGGCTCCACCTACCGTTGATCCTGTCGATAGGAGGTTATGCCTGGGCTCCACCTACCGTTGATCCTGTCGATAGGAGGTTATGCCTGGGCTCCACCTAGTGCCGTTGATCCTGTCGATAGGAGGTTATGCCTGGGCTCCACCTACCGTTGATCCTGTCGATAGGGGGTCACGCCTGGGCTCCACCTAGTGCCGTTGATCCTGTCGATAGGGGGTTATGCCTGGGCTCCACCTAGTGCCGTTGATCCTGTCGATAGGGGGTCACGCCTGGGCTCCACCTAGTGCCGTTGATCCTGTCGATAGGAGGTTATGCCTGGGCTCCACCTAGTGCTGTTGATCCTGTCGATAGGAGGTTATGCCTGGGCTCCACCTAGTGCCGTTGATCCTGTCGATAGGAGGTTATGCCTGGGCTCCACCTAGTGCCGTTGATCCTGTCGATAGGAGGTCACACCTGGGCTCCACCTACCGTTGATCCTGTCGATAGGGGGTCACGCCTGGGCTCCACCTAGTGCCGTTGATCCTGTCGATAGGGGGTTATGCCTGGGCTCCACCTAGTGCCGTTGATCCTGTCGATAGGAGGTTATGCCTGGGCTCCACCTAGTGCTGTTGATCCTGTCGATAGGAGGTTACGCCTGGGCTCCACCTAGTGCCGTTGATCCTGTCGATAGGAGGTTATGCCTGGGCTCCACCTAGTGCCGTTGATCCTGTCGATAGGAGGTCACACCTGGGCTCCACCTACCGTTGATCCTGTCGATAGGGGGTCACGCCTGGGCTCCACCTAGTGCCGTTGATCCTGTCGATAGGGGGTTATGCCTGGGCTCCACCTAGTGCCGTTGATCCTGTCGATAGGAGGTTATGCCTGGGCTCCACCTAGTGCCGTTGATCCTGTCGATAGGAGGTTATGCCTGGGCTCCACCTACCGTTGTTGAACCTGTCAATAGGGAGTCACGCCTGGGCTCCACCTACAGTACAACCTTTTGTGCTTGTTTATGATATTTGATGGAGGAGGGGATTTGTACCCTCACTATCCTTTGTCAAATGTAGTGTATAGTGCCCTGATCCCCAAGACCATTCTGTCCTACAAATAGCAATGTATATGACCCTTGACAAGAAGCTCAACAGGAATTCATGCTCATATCAGCTCTCCCTGCAAATAACCACAAAGAAGGGGAGGAGGCGGAGGAACAGGAAGAGAGAGAAGCTGCATTGCACTCAGAGAGCAGAGGTAAAAACATGCTGCATGCCACTGAGGGAGCGTCCACAGACAATCAGTTCAAACTGACTATAGAAACTCAGATTGAGCTGTTGCTATAAAGCCGTGAAGCAGCCGTTCAATAGACACTGTGGAAATACAAAACCAATATTGAAACCAAATACAAACCAGACTTAACAATAACAGCAGAATTTTTTTCCTGCATAACAAGCATCAATAATTCACTAGCCAAACAGAGGAGCACCGACCAGTCACAGAGGGGAGCTCTGTAAAGGACGTCACGCTGCCTGATTAGCCATTACAGCTTCCTCCTGAAGCGTCTTACCAGTTGGCGCCAAGTGAAAAAGCGAACTATTCACTGACGTAAGTGGAGACACCTCAGACCGAGGAATACGTTTCACAAATCCCCATGTTAGAACAGCTGTAGTGCAGAATTAAGGGAATAGACTACCATTTGGGATGCAGACATTGTATGTAGACATGGAGGGCTAGAAGGACTGAGGGGAAGGAAAGAGACAAAGACACAGAGAAGGAAATCACGAGAAAGAGAGAATATGCAAGTTACAAAAATTTGCTAAGATGTAGAGCTAATGCTGTGTGCACGACCAGGGTCTGATTGGTGTGCCGAGATATGCCACAGATGTTTAATTGATTCTGGGGAAGGAGGGGGGAGGGGGGAGGGAGAGATGGGGAGAGAGAGACGAGGGAGAGAGGATTTTCTCATTAAGTCCTTCCCTGGTGTAAAATCCAGTGAATCAGTGGTCAGTGCTAAAAATGGAAAGAGAACAAGGGAGAAAGAGGCAGGCAGCATTATTGAATCAACTATGCGTTTAGAACTAGTAAGCTGTTGATTGTAATTGATAATCACTGGAATTAGTTATTGTCCCCCTAGCTACCAGCAGTGAACATTATGTAGGGTATTTGAAATGTTGCTCGCCTGCCAAGAACCTTTGTTAGCAGCGACTAATGAAAAGAAAATGGGGATGGGGAAAAGGCAGTATTCTAAAACAGGCCATCATCCTTATATCATTGTGAGGTGGTGGTACGGCATGGTGTCTCTGTGGTACGGCATGGTGAATCAACAGTGCTGTCTTGTGGCAGCTGCTAGTACTGCTGATGCTGGTGACGTGTTGGAAACAAAATAATCAAAGACATTTATGTAATAGTGATGTTAAGATTGATGTAGTAAGAGCTGTATATAGATATAGAGATACATTGGTTCTGGGTGTAACACACAGTTCGGTGTGTAATATTTCAGCTACTGTACACTTCTATTTCATCCAGGTCTATAATGTTTCATGTCCATAGGACTAAGATATGTAGGCTACTGTCAGTTATCCTCACTGGGGATTCTAGTTTATTCTATTCTATACTGTAAATTATCCTCACTGTGGCTTCTAGTCTATTCTATTCTATACTGTCAGTTATCCTCACTAGGGCTTCTAGTCTATTCTATACTGTCAGTTATCCTCACTGGGGATTCTAGTTTATTCTATTCTATACTGTCAGTTATCCTCACTGGGGATTCTAGTTTATTCTATTCCATACTGTACATTATCTTCACTGGGGCTTCTAGTCTATTCTATTCTATACTGTCAGTTATCCTCACTGGGGCTTCTAGTCTATTCTATTCTATACTGTCAGTTATCCTCACTAGGGCTTCTAGTCTATTCTATACTGTCAGTTATCCTCACTGGGGCTTCTAGTCTATTCTATACTGTCAATTATCCTCACTGGGGCTTCTAGTCTATTCTATACTGTCAGTTATCCTTACTGGGGCTTCTAGTCTATTCTATTCTATACTGTCAATTATCCTCACTGGGGTTTCCTAATCTATTCTATTGTACACTGTCAGTTAACCTCACCAGGTTTTCCTAATCTGTTCTATTCTATACTGTCAGTTAACCTCATTGGGGTTCCTAGTCTATTCTTGTCTATTCTATTCTTATACCCTGTGCCATTATGTTAAATTACTCTTTATCGGTGAGCAATTGTAATGTTGTCGCATTTCTGCCTCATATTTGTTGGTGAGTAACAGAACTATATGTCCCTTGATGGTGAGTAACAGAACTATATGTCCCTTGATGGTGAGCAGCATAACTATGTGTTTCTTGATGGTGAGTAACAGAACTATACATCCATTGATGGTGAGTAACAGAACTATATGTCCCTTGATGGTGAGTAACAGAACTATATGTCCCTTGATGGTGAGTAACAGAACTATATGTCCATTGATGGTGAGTAACAGAACTATACGTCCATTGATGGTGAGTAACAGAACTATATGTTTGTTGATGGTGAGTAACAGAACTATATGTTTGTTGATGGTGAGTAACAGAACTATATGTTTGTTGATGGTGAGTAACAGAACTATATGTTTGTTGATGGTGAGTAACAAAACTATATGTTTGTTGATGGTGAGTAACAGAACTATACGTCCATTGATGGTGAGTAACAGAACTATACGTCCATTGATGGTGAGTAACAGAACTACATGTTCCTTGATGGTGAGTAACAGAACTACATGTTCCTTGATGGTGAGTAACAGAACTATATGTTTGTTGATGGTGAGTAACAGAACTATATGTTTGTTGATGGTGAGTAACAAAACTATATGTTTTTTGATGGTGAGTAACAAAATGATATGTTTGTTGATGGTGAGTAACAGAACTGTATGTTCCTTGACGGTGAGTAACAGAACTATATTTGTCTTGATGGAGAGTAACAGGACTATATGTTTGTTGACGGTGAGTAACATAACTATATGTCCCTTGATGGTGAGTAACAGGACTATATGTTTGTTGATGGTGAGTAACAGGACTATATGTCCATTGATGGTGAGTAACAGGACTATATGTTTGTTGATGGTGAGTAACAGGACTATATGTCCATTGATGGTGAGTAACAGGACTATATGTTTGTTGATGGTGAGTAACAGAACTATATGTCCCTTGATGGTGAGTAACAGGACTCTATGTTCCTTGATGGTGAGTAACAGAACTATATGTCCCTTGATGGTGAGTAACAGAACTATATGTTTGTTGATGGTGAGTAACAGAACTATATGTCCCGTGATGGTGAGTAACAGAACTATATGTTTGTTGATGGTGAGTAACAGAACTATATGTCCCTTGATGGTGAGTAACAGAACTATATGTTTGTTGATGGTGAGTAACAGAACTATATGTCCCTTGATGGTGAGTAACAGAACTATATGTTTGTTGATGGTGAGTAACAGAACTATATGTCCCTTGATGGTGAGTAACAGAACTATATGTCCCTTGATGGTGAGTAACAGAACTATATGTTTGTTGATGGTGAGTAACAGAACTATATGTCCCTTGATGGTGAGTAACAGAACTATATGTTTGTTGATGGTGAGTAACAGAACTATATGTCCCTTGATGGTGAGTAACAGAACTATATGTTTGTTGATGGTGAGTAACAGAACTATATGTCCCTTGATGGTGAGTAACAGAACTATATGTTTGTTGATGGTGAGTAACAGAACTATAGGTCCCTTGATGGTGAGTAACAGAACTATATGTTTGTTGATGGTGAGTAACAGAACTATATGTCCCTTGATGGTGAGTAACAGAACTATATGTTTGTTGATGGTGAGTAACAGAACTATATGTCCCTTGATGGTGAGTAACAGAACTATATGTTTGTTGATGGTGAGTAACAGAACTATATGTCCCTTGATGGTGAGTAACAGAACTATATGTTTGTTGATGGTGAGTAACAGAACTATATGTCCCTTGATGGTGAGTAACAGAACTATATGTTTGTTGATGGTGAGTAACAGAACTATATGTCCCTTGATGGTGAGTAACAGAACTATATGTCCCTTGATGGTGAGCAACGAACTGTAACAGAGTTTGTATATTGCTTTTTATTTTCCTCTGCAGCCATCAACATCACCCGGGCCAGGTTCAGTGGGAATGATGAGTTTGGGTACACCTCGTTCATAGCGTACTCCTCCATCCCCAGTCTCAGTGTCTACTACGAGTTCCAACTGAAACTAACGTTCGCCGACAGAGCCTCAGCTCTGAAGGACAACCTCATCCTCTTCTCTGGACAGAAAGGACAGGGTGAGGATGGAGCAGTCTATTTTTCTTTTGTTAAAGGAGAGTTGAATTCCATTCAACCTTTAGGATTTTTCATTCATTTGTTTTCAAAAGGAGTGGGGCAGTCCCAATGTGTGGCTCCTAATAGATTTTTCAGGGCGATAGATTACACTCACGCACGCAGGCACACACACACACACACACGCACACACACAAACACACACACACAAACACACTCTCTCTCCCAGACACGCACACAGACTTTCCACTCACTTTCCCGCTAATAAATATATTTTTGCCAAGGGACTCCCTTTGGCAGAGTACGAGACTGTTTCAACCTGTTTTCTACTGATGAGTGTTCCAGACATCTCTCTGCAATTAATTCAACTCTCATCTAAACTATTGTTTTCGACTTGAAGAGTTTTTTTTATCTTCTTTCAGAGAGGGTTATAAAATAATAGCTGTAGCTGGCAGCCAATGGATGAAGAGGTGATACAAGCAAGCAAATGACTTCCGTTCATTTATGTTAATAGCTTTTAATGTTCTTTGATATGAGGCAGATGAGACATAAATTGGATACACTATTAATAAGGGACAGATGTAGCTCTATCCTTCCTTCCTTCCTTCCTTCCTTCCTTCCTTCCTTCCTTCCTTCCTTCCTTCCTTCCTTCCTTCCTTCCTTCCTTCCTTCCTTCCTTCCTTCCTTCCTTCCTTCCTTCCTTCCTTCCTTCCTTCCTTCCTTCCTTCCTTCCTTCCTTCCTTCCTTCCTTCCTTCCTTCCTTCTTCCTTCTTCCTTCCTTCCTTCCTTCCTTCCTTCCTTCCTTCCTTCCTTCCTTCCTTCCTTCCTTCCTTCCTTCCTTCCTTCCTTCCTTCCTTCCTTCCTTCCTTCCTTCCTTCCTTCCTTCCTTTCTTTCCTTCCTTCCTTCCTTCCTTCCTTCCCTTTCCTTTCCTTTCCTTCCTTACTTGTAAATGTTTCCTTTCTCTCAGGTCAACTTTAATAGCTGCTTAACTGAATGCCATGTCATCAGTGCACAGTATGTTTAATCAAAAGACAGAGGGTGCATCCCAAATGGCACCCTATTTCCTATATGGTGCATATGTAGCCCACAGGGCTCTGGTCAAAACTAGCACTATGTAGGGAATAGGGTGCCATTTGGGACAGCTGAATAGGAAACACAAGGGTTGGGTTGTGGATCTTCTGCACTTGGCTGGTTCCCTCTAGAGATGACTATTTAGGGTGATTCATAGAGGGAGAGGAGGAAGGAGACAGCCAACTTGAATAATGATGCAGTCGTCAGGGGAAGGAACCGAACAGAAAGACTAGCACTGTACGAAGAAAGAAAGAGGACAAAATAAAAAGAGGGAAATGAAAAAGGAAGGATGACGAACAACGAACAACTATAATTGGTCTGATAAATTGACATTAAACCTCCATGGGACATCCAGTAGAATGATTGGCTTTATATTCAACATGTTGGATTGTATGACAACAATTACAAAATGTCTCATCAAGTTAGACGTTTTCGAACTTTAGAAGCAATTATACCAAACATAGATATACAAACTATTGAAGAAATAGAAAAGTAGGAAGTATATAAAACCAAAAGTAGTCCTCCGTGACGCTGGTCCCTCCACCCATATACTGCTCCATGAAGCACAACCATCCTTCACTAGATGGTGTGACAAAGACTTCCTCACCCCATAAAACATCAAGATTATTGACATACTCATTGTTTTAGCTTAGATTCATTCAGACAGCTTTGAGGCAGAAATGGGGTTCAGCAATGTCACATAGGTAATATTTTGAAATGTTATGCAGCACATAGTAGTCGGATTGAATATGTGTGTTCTATATTGTATACATGATATGTGTTCTATATTGTATACATGTGTTCTATATTGTATATATGTGTTCTATATTGTATACATGATATGTGTTCTATATTGTATACATGTGTTCTATATTGTATATATGTGTTCTATATTGTATACATGATATGTGTTCTATATTGTATACATGTGTTCTATATTGTATATATGTGTTCTATATTGTATACATGTGTTCTATATTGTATACATGTGTTCTATATTGTATATATGTGTTCTATATTGTATACATGTGTTCTATATTGTATATATGTGTTCTATATTGTATACATGTGTTCTATATTGTATACATGATATGTGTTCTATATTGTATACATGTGTTCTATATTGTATATATGTGTTCTATATTGTATATATGTGTTCTATATTGTATACATGTGTTCTATATTGTATATATGTGTTCTATATTGTATACATGTGTTCTATATTGTATATATGTGTTCTATATTGTATACATGTGTTCTATATTGTATATATGTGTTCTATATTGTATATATGTGTTCTATATTGTATATATGTGTTCTATATTGTATATATGTGTTCTATATTGTATATATGTGTTCTATATTGAATATATGTGTTCTATATTGTATATATGTGTTCTATATTGAATATGTGTGTTCTATATTGTATACATGATATGTGTTCTATATTGTATATATGTGTTCTATATTGAATATGTGTGTTCTATATTGTATATATGTGTTCTATATTGAATATATGTGTTCTATATTGTATATATGTGTTCTATATTGAATATGTGTGTTCTATATTGTATACATGATATGTGTTCTATATTGAATATATGTGTTCTATATTGTATATATGTGTTCTATATTGAATATGTGTGTTCTATATTGTATACATGATATGTGTTCTATATTGTATATATGTGTTCTATATTGAATATGTGTGTTCTATATTGTATATATGTGTTCTATATTGTATATATGATATGTGTTCTATATTGCATGTATGTGTTCTATATTGTGTATATGATATGTGTTCTATATTGTATATATGTGTTCTATATTGTATATATGTGTTCTATATTGTATACATGATATGTGTTCTATATTGTATACATGTGTTATATATTGAATATGTGTGTTCTATATTGTATACATGTGTTCTATATTGTATATATGTGTTCTATATTGTATACATGTGTTCTATATTGTATATATGTGTTCTATATTGTATATATGTGTTCTATATTGTATATATGTGTTCTATATTGTATATATGTGTTCTATATTGTATATATGTGTTCTATATTGTATATATGATATGTGTTCTATATTGCATGTATGTGTTCTATATTGTGTATATGATATGTGTTCTATATTGTATATATGTGTTCTATATTGTATATATGTGTTCTATATTGTATATATGTGTTCTATATTGTATACATGATATGTGTTCTATATTGTATACATGTGTTATATATTGAATATGTGTGTTCTATATTGTATACATGTGTTCTATATTGTATATATGTGTTCTATATTGTATACATGTGTTCTATATTGTATATATGTGTTCTATATTGTATATATGTGTTCTATATTGTATATATGTGTTCTATATTGTATATATGTGTTCTATATTGTATATATGTGTTCTATATTGTATACATGTGTTCTATATTGTATATATGTGTTCTATATTGTATATATGTGTTCTATATTGTATATATGTGTTCTATATTGTATATATGTGTTCTATATTGTATATATGTGTTCTATATTGTATATATGTGTTCTATATTGTATATATGTGTTCTATATTGTATATATGTGTTCTATATTGTATATATGTGTTCTATATTGTATATATGTGTTCTATATTGTATACATGTGTTCTATATTGTATATATGTGTTCTATATTGTATACATGTGTTCTATATTGTATATATGATATGTGTTCTATATTATATATATGTGTTCTATATTGTATATATGATATGTGTTCTATATTGTATATATGTGTTCTATATTGTATATATGATATGTGTTCTATATTGTATATATGTGTTCTATATTGTATATATGTGTTCTATATTGTATATATGTGTTCTATATTGTATATATGTGTTCTATATTGTATATATGTGTTCTATATTGTATATATGTGTTCTATATTGTATATATGTGTTCTATATTGTATATATGTGTTCTATATTGTATATATGTGTTCTATATTGTATATATGTGTTCTATATTGTATATATGTGTTCTATATTGTATATATGTATTCTATATTGTATATATGTGTTCTATATTGTATATTTGATATAAGGTTGAAGTCGGAAGTTTACATACACATAGGTTGGAGTCATTAAAACTCACTTTTCAACCACTATAGTTTGCAAACTATAGTTTAGGCAAGTCGGTTAGGACATCTACTTTGTGCATGACACAAGTCATTTTTCCAACAATTGTTTAAAGACAGATTATTTCACTTATAATTCACTGTATCACAATTCCAGTGGGTCAGAAGTTTACATAAACTAAGTTGACTGTGTCTTTAAAAAGCTTGGATATTTCCAGAAAATGTCATGGCTTTAGAAGCTTCTGATAGGCTAATTGACATCATTTGAGTCAATTGGAGGTATACCTGTGGATGTATTTCAAGGCCTACCTTCAAACTCATTGCCCTTTTTTCTTGACATCATGGGAAAAAAATTGTGGACCTCCACAAGTCTGGTTCATCCTTGGGAGCAATTTCCAAACGCCTGAAGGTACGACGTTCACCTGTACAAACAATAGTACGCAAGTATAAGCACCATGGGACCACACAGCCGTCATACCACTCAGGAAGGAGATGCGCTCTGTCTCCGAGAGATGAACGCACTTTGGTGTGAAAAGTGCAAATCAATCCCAGAACAACAGCAAAGGACCGTTTGAAAATGCTGGAGGAAACAGGCACAAAAGTATCTATACCCACAGTAAAACGAGTTCTATATCGACATAACCTGAAAGGCCACTCAGCAAGGAAGAAGCCACTGCTCCAAAACCGCTATAAAAAAGCCAGACTACGGTTTGCAACTGCACATGGGGACATAGAAGGTACTTTTTGGAGAAATGTCCTCTGGTCTGATGAAACAAAAATAGAACTGTTTGGCCATAATGACCATCATTATGTTTGGAGAAAAAAGGGGGAGGCTTGCAAGCCAAAGAACACCATCCCAACCGTGAAGCACGGGGGTGGCAGCATCATGTTGTGGGGGTGCTTTGCTGCAGGAGGGACTAGTGCACTTCACAAAATAGATGGCATCATGAGAGAGCAAAATTATGTGGATATATTGAAGCAACATCTCAAGACATGAGTCAGGAAGTTAAAGCTTGGTTGCAAATGGGTCTTCCAAATGGACAAGGACACCAAGCATACTTCCAAAGTTGTGGCAAAATGGCTTAAGGACAACAGAGTCAAGGTATTGGAGTGGGCAGAACTGAAAAGAGTGTGCGAGCACGGAGGCCTACAAACATGACTCAGTTATACCAGCTCTGTCAGGAGGAATGGGCCAAAATTCACCCAACTTATTGTGGGAAGCTTGTGGAAGGCTACCCAAAATGTTTGACCAAAGTTAAACAATTTAATGGCAATGCTACCAAATACTAATTAAGTAAATGTGAACTTCTGACCCACTGGGAAAGTGATGTATTGAAATAAAAGCAGAAATAAATCATTCTCTCTCCTATTATTCTGACATTTCACATTCTTAAAATAAAGTGGTGATCCTAACTGACCTAAGACAGGGAATTGTTACTAGGATGGGCGGAGCATGAGCGGTTATGGGCGGAGCAGTCACCGCCTGGTACGGCAACTGCTCCGCCCATAACCGTAAGGCTCTCCAGAGGGTAGTGAGGTCTGCACAACGCATCACCGGGGGCAAACTACCTGCCCTCCAGGACACCTACACCACCCGATGTCACAGAAAGGACAAAAATATCATCAAGGACGACAACTACCCAAACCACTGCCTGTTCACCCCATTATCATCCAGGAGGCGAGGTCAGTACAGGTGCATCAAAGCTGGGACAGAGAGACTGAAAAACAGCTTCTATCTCAAGGCCATCAGACTGTTAAACAGCCACCACTAACATTGAGGGGCTGCTTTCAACATACTGACTCAACTCCAGCCACTTTAATAATGGACAAATTGATGTAATAAATGTATCACTAGCCACTTTAACCAATGCCACTTTATATGATGTTTATATACCCTACATTACTCATCTCATATGTATATACTGTACTCTATACCATCTACTTCATCTTGCCATCTTGATGTAATAAATGTATCACTAGCCACTTTAAACAATGCCACTTTATATAATGTTTACATACCCTACATTACTCATCTCATATGTATATTCTGTACTCCATACCATCTACTGCATCTTTGCCTATACTGTTCGGCCATCCCTCATTCATATATTTTTATGTACATGTTCGTATTCATTCCTTTACACTTGCATGTATAAGGTAGTTGTGAAATTGTTACATATTACTGCATGGTCGGAACTAGAAGCACAAGCATTTTGCTACACTCGCATTAACATCTGCTAACCATGTGTATGTGACAAACAAAATTTGATTTGAGGATTAAGTGTCAGGAATTGTGAAAAACTGAGTTTAAATGTATTTGGCTTAGGTGCATGTTAACTTCTGACTTCAACTGTATATGTGTTCTATATTGTATATATGTGTTCTATATTGTATATATGTGTTCTATATTGTATATATGTGTTCTATATTGTATATATGTGTTCTATATTGTATATGTGTTCTATATTGTATATATGTGTTCTGTATTGTATATATGTGTTCTGTATTGTATATATGTGTTCTATATTGTATATATGTGTTCTATATTGTATATATGTGTTCTATATTGTATATATGTGTTCTATATTGTATACGTGTGTTCTATATTGTATATGTGTGTTCTATATTGTATATATGTGTTCTATATTGTATATATGTGTTCTGTATTGTAATATGTGTTCTATATTGTATATATGTGTTCTATATTGTATATATGTGTTCTATATTGTATATATGTGTTCTATATTGTATATATGTGTTCTATATTGTATATATGTGTTCTATATTGTATATATG
This sequence comes from Oncorhynchus kisutch, assembly GCF_002021735.2. Taxonomy (NCBI): domain Eukaryota; kingdom Metazoa; phylum Chordata; class Actinopteri; order Salmoniformes; family Salmonidae; genus Oncorhynchus; species Oncorhynchus kisutch. The sequence goes on from NW_022261981.1 coordinate 2,222,812, forward strand.
TGTTCTATATTGTATATATGTGTTCTATATTGTATATGGTCTATTGTATATATGTGTTCTATATTGTATATATGTGTTCTATATTGTATATATGTGTTCTATATTGTATATATGTGTTCTATATTGTATATATGTGTTCTATATTGTATATATGTGTTCTATATTGTATATATGTGTTCTATATTGTATATATGTGTTCTATATTGTATATATGTGTTCTATATTGTATATATGTGTTCTATATTGTATATATGTGTTCTATATTGTATATATGTGTTCTATATTGTATATATGTGTTCTATATTGTATATATGTGTTCTATATTGTATATATGTGTTCTATATTGTATATATGTGTTCTATATTGTATATATGTGTTCTATATTGTATATATGTGTTCTATATGTATATATGTGTTCTATATTGTATACTATGTGTTCTATATTGTATATATGTGTTCTATATTGTATATATTGTGTTCTATATTGTATATATGTGTTCTATATTGTATATATGTGTTCTATATTGTATATATGTGTTCTATATTGTATATATGTGTTCTATATTGTATATATGTGTTCTATATTGTATATATTGTGTTCTATATTTGTATATATGTGGTCTATATTGTATATTGTGTTCTATATTGTCTAATGTGTTCTATATTGTATATTGTGTTCTATATTGTATATATGTGTTCTATATTGTATATATGTGTTCTATATTGTATATATGTGTTCTATATTGTATATTATGTGTTCTATATTGTATATAGTGTTCTATATTGTATATATGTGTTCTATATTGTATATATGTGTTCTATATTGTATATATGTGTTTTTTATTTTTATTTATTTATTTTATTTAACCTTTATTTAACCAGGTAGGCTAGTTGAGAACACCTTTATTTAACCAGGTAGGCTAGTTGAGAACACCTTTATTTAACCAGGTAGGCTAGTTGAGAACACCTTTATTTAACCAGGTAGGCTAGTTGAGAACACCTTTATTTAACCAGGTAGGCTAGTTGAGAACACCTTTATTTAACCAGGTAGGCTAGTTGAGAACAGTTCTCATTTGCAACTGCGACCTGGACAAGATAAAGCGAAGCAGTGTGACACAGACAACAACACAGAGTTACACATGGAGTAAACAATAAACAAGCCAATAACACAAACAAGTCAATGACACAGTAGAAAAAATACATTCTATATACATTGTGTGCAAAAGGCATGAGGAGTTAGGCAATAAATAGGCCATAGGAGCGAATAATTACAATTTAGCAGATTAACACTGGAGTGATAAATGAGCAGATGATGATGTGCAAGTAGAGATACTGGTGTGCAAAAGAGCAGAAAAGTAAATAAAATAAAAACAGTATGGGGATGTAAATATGTGTAAATATGTGTTCTATATTGTATATATGATATGTGTTCTATATTGTATTGTATAAATTAAATATGTGTTCTATATTGTATATATGATATGTGTTCTATATTGTATTGTATAAATTAAATATGTGTTCTATATTGTATATATGATATGTGTGTTCTATATTGTATTGTATAAATTAAATATGTGTTCTATATTGTAAATATGTGTTCTATATTGTATATATGATATATAGGTTCTATATTGTAAATATGTGTTCTATATTGTATACATGTGTTCTATATTGTATATATGTGTTCTATATTGTATACATGTGTTCTATATTGTATATATGATATATAGGTTCTATATTGTATATATGTGTTCTATATTGTATATATGATATATAGGTTCTATATTGTATATATGTGTTCTATATTGTATATATGATATATAGGTTCTATATTGTATATATGTGTTCTGTATTGTGTATATATATATTTTAATACATATATATATATATATCAAATCAAAATCAAATCAAATGTATTTATATAGCCCTTCTTACATCAGCTGATATCTCAAAGTGCTGTACAGAAATCCAGTCTAAAATCCCAAACAGCAAGCAATGCAGCTGTAGAAGCACAGATATATGTAGAAGCATATATATATATATATATATAGAACACATGTATGCCTAGAACACATATATATATATATATATATATATATATATATGTGTGTGTGTTCCATATGTTAATTATATGGTTCCAGGCATTGATGGAGATGACTTCCTAGTTCTGGGGGTTCGGAATGGCAGAATTGTTCACAAGTTCAACCTTGGATCTGGTGTGGGAACCATGGTCAGCGACCGGCTGAGCCGTGAGATCGATATCCACACTGTGAACTTTGGCAGATCTCGGAGAACAGGATGGTTAAAGGTGCTTTGCTTTTTCAGTATCTTTCTACCCCTGAAAATAATGTGTAATCGATAGTGTGAGTCTCTTGGATGTTTTAGGATATGTTTCATTTTGTAAAAAGGTTCCTTAATGCACTGTCATCTGAAAACATGACTGTTCCCATTCTGAGGTCAGAGGTCTGTGACTGGAATCTAAGCTCTAAGTCCATTGACAGACTGCTATAATAGGAGTCTTCTCTTTGCTGATCCATTGACAGGCTGCTATAATAGGAGTCTTCTCTTTGCTGATCCATTGACAGGCTGCTATAATAGGAGTCTTCTCTTTGCTGATCCATTGACAGACTGCTATAATAGGAGTCTTCTCTTTGCTGATCCATTGACAGACTGCTATATTAGGAGTCTTCTCTTTGCTGATCCATTGACAGACTGTTATAATAGGAGTCTTCTCTTTGCTGATCCATTGACAGACTGCTATAATAGGAGTCTTCTCTTTGCTGATCCATTGACAGACTGCTATAATAGGAGTCTTCTCTTTGCTGATCCATTGACAGACTGCTATATTAGGAGTCTTCTCTTTGCTGATCCATTGACAGACTGCTATATTAGGAGTCTTCTCTTTGCTGATCCATTGACGGACTGTTATAATAGGAGTCTTCTCTTTGCTGATCCATTGACAGACTGTTATAATAGGAGTCTTCTCTTTACTGATCCATTGACAGACTGTTATAATAGGAGTCTTCTCTTTACTGATCCATTGACAGACTGCTATAATATGAGTCTTCTCTTTGCTGATCCATTGACAGACTGCAATAATAGGAGTCTTCTCTTTGCTGATCCATTGACAGACTGCTATAATAGGAGTCTTGTCTTTACTGATCCATTGACAGACTGTTATAATAGGAGTCTTCTCTTTGCTGATCCATTGACAGACTGTTATAATAGGAGTCTTCTCTTTGCTGATCCATTGACAGACTGCTATAATAGGAGTCTTCTCTTTGCTGATCCATTGACAGATTGTTATAATAGGAGTCTTCTCTCTGCTGATCCATTGACAGACCGCTATAATAGAGGTCTTCTCTTTGCTGATCCATTGACAGACTGCTATAATAGGAGTGTTGTCTTTGTGGATCCATCAAGGCAGAGCCTGAGTATGGTGTACTGAATCATTTCTGTATCCTTTCAGGTGGACGGACAGAGAAACAGGACAGGCTCTTCTCCAGGCCACCTGGCAGGTCTCAACGCGCAAAGCCAAGTCTTTGTAGGAGGATATAATGAATATACTCCTGAACTACTGCCCCTCAGATCAAGGTTTCGCAATGGCTTTCAAGGTAAGACATTACAGTGACTGTAGTATTGCCACTATAAGTAACTACTACCACCACTACAGACTATAGTGAGTATAAAATTGAACTGATAAAATGAATATAAACACCTTTTTAAAACAACATTTTTCACAGTGTTTGTAACATGGCCTCGACGTCTGTAGAGTGGCAGCAGCAGGCTAGTTGCAGACAGTCAGACAGTCAGAGGTAGTGCAATACCATTTAGAGGGGGAGATCAGTGGCAGCAGCATAGTGGCAGGCTAGTTGCAGACAGTCAGGCAGTCAGAGGTAGTGCAATACCATTCAGAGGGGGGAGATCAGTGGCAGCAGCATAGTGGCAGGCTAGTTGCAGACAGTCAGACAGTCAGAGGTAGTGCAATACCATTCAGAGGGGGGAGATCAGTGGCAGCAGCATAGTGGCAGGCTAGTTGCAGACAGTCAGACAGTCAGAGGTAGTGCAATACCATTCAGAGGGGGGAGATCAGTGGCAGCAGCATAGTGGCAGGCTAGTTGCAGACAGTCAGACAGTCAGAGGTAGTGCAATACCATTCAGAGTGGGGAGATCAGTGGCAGCAGCAGGCTAGTTGCAGACAGTCAGACAGTCAGAGGGAGTGCAATACCATTCAGAGTGGGGAGATCAGTGGCAGCAGCATAGTGGCAGGCTAGTTGCAGACAGTCAGACAGTCAGAGGTAGTGCAATACCATTCAGAGTGGGGAGATCAGTGGCAGCAGCATAGTGGCAGGCTAGTTGCAGACAGTCAGACAGTCAGAGGGAGTGCAATACCATTCAGAGTGGGGAGATCAGTGGCAGCAGCATAGTGGCAGGCTAGTTGCAGACAGTCAGACAGTCAGAGGTAGTGCAATACCATTCAGAGGGGGGAGATCAGTGGCAGCAGCATAGTGGCAGGCTAGTTGCAGACAGTCAGACAGTCAGAGGTAGTGCAATACCATTCAGAGGGGGGAGATCAGTGGCAGCAGCATAGTGGCAGGCTAGTTGCAGACAGTCAGACAGTCAGAGGGAGTGCAATACCATTCAGAGTGGGGAGATCAGTGGCAGCAGCATAGTGGCAGGCTAGTTGCAGACAGTCAGACAGTCAGAGGGAGTGCAATACCATTCAGAGTGGGGAGATCAGTGGCAGCAGCATAGTGGCAGGCTAGTTGCAGACAGTCAGACAGTCAGAGGGAGTGCAATACCATTCAGAGTGGGGAGATCAGTGGCAGCAGCATAGTGGCAGGCTAGTTGCAGACAGTCAGACAGTCAGAGGGAGTGCAATACCATTCAGAGTGGGGAGATCAGTGGCAGCAGCATAGTGGCAGGCTAGTTACAGACAGTCAGACAGTCAGAGGGAGTGCAATACCATTCAGAGTGGGGAGATCAGTGGCAGCAGCATAGTGGCAGGCTAGTTGCAGACAGTCAGACAGTCAGAGGGAGTGCAATACTATTCAGAGTGGGGAGATCAGTGGCAGCAGCATAGTGGCAGGCTAGTTGCAGACAGTCAGACAGTCAGAGGGAGTGCAATACCATTCAGAGTGGGGAGATCAGTGGCAGCAGCATAGTGGCAGGCTAGTTGCAGACAGTCAGACAGTCAGAGGGAGTGCAATACCATTCAGAGTGGGGAGATCAGTGGCAGCAGCAGGCTAGTTGCAGACAGTCAGACAGTCAGAGGGAGTGCAATACCATTCAGAGTGGGGAGATCAGTGGCAGCAGCATAGTGGCAGGCTAGTTTCAGACAGTCAGAGGGAGTGCAATACCATTCAGAGTGGGGAGATCAGTGGCAGCAGCATAGTGGCAGGCTAGTTGCAGACAGTCAGACAGTCAGAGGGAGTGCAATACCATTCAGAGTGGGGAGATCAGTGGCAGCAGCATAGTGGCAGGCTAGTTACAGACAGTCAGACAGTCAGAGGGAGTGCAATACCATTCAGAGTGGGGAGATCAGTGGCAGCAGCATAGTGGCAGGCTAGTTGCAGACAGTCAGACAGTCAGAGGGAGTGCAATACTATTCAGAGTGGGGAGATCAGTGGCAGCAGCATAGTGGCAGGCTAGTTGCAGACAGTCAGACAGTCAGAGGGAGTGCAATACCATTCAGAGTGGGGAGATCAGTGGCAGCAGCATAGTGGCAGGCTAGTTGCAGACAGTCAGACAGTCAGAGGGAGTGCAATACCATTCAGAGTGGGGAGATCAGTGGCAGCAGCATAGTGGCAGGCTAGTTGCAGACAGTCAGACAGTCAGAGGGAGTGCAATACCATTCAGAGTGGGGAGATCAGTGGCAGCAGCATAGTGGCAGGCTAGTTGCAGACAGTCAGACAGTCAGAGGGAGTGCAATACCATTCAGAGTGGGGAGATCAGTGGCAGCAGCATAGTGGCAGGCTAGTTACAGACAGTCAGACAGTCAGAGGGAGTGCAATACCATTCAGAGTGGGGAGATCAGTGGCAGCAGCATAGTGGCAGGCTAGTTGCAGACAGTCAGACAGTCAGAGGGAGTGCAATACTATTCAGAGTGGGGAGATCAGTGGCAGCAGCATAGTGGCAGGCTAGTTGCAGACAGTCAGACAGTCAGAGGGAGTGCAATACCATTCAGAGTGGGGAGATCAGTGGCAGCAGCATAGTGGCAGGCTAGTTGCAGACAGTCAGACAGTCAGAGGGAGTGCAATACCATTCAGAGTGGGGAGATCAGTGGCAGCAGCAGGCTAGTTGCAGACAGTCAGACAGTCAGAGGGAGTGCAATACCATTCAGAGTGGGGAGATCAGTGGCAGCAGCATAGTGGCAGGCTAGTTTCAGACAGTCAGAGGGAGTGCAATACCATTCAGAGTGGGGAGATCAGTGGCAGCAGCATAGTGGCAGGCTAGTTGCAGACAGTCAGACAGTCAGAGGGAGTGCAATACCATTCAGAGTGGGGAGATCAGTGGCAGCAGCATAGTGGCAGGCTAGTTACAGACAGTCAGACAGTCAGAGGGAGTGCAATACCATTCAGAGTGGGGAGATCAGTGGCAGCAGCATAGTGGCAGGCTAGTTGCAGACAGTCAGACAGTCAGAGGGAGTGCAATACTATTCAGAGTGGGGAGATCAGTGGCAGCAGCATAGTGGCAGGCTAGTTGCAGACAGTCAGACAGTCAGAGGGAGTGCAATACCATTCAGAGTGGGGAGATCAGTGGCAGCAGCATAGTGGCAGGCTAGTTGCAGACAGTCAGACAGTCAGAGGGAGTGCAATACCATTCAGAGTGGGGAGATCAGTGGCAGCAGCAGGCTAGTTGCAGACAGTCAGACAGTCAGAGGGAGTGCAATACCATTCAGAGTGGGGAGATCAGTGGCAGCAGCATAGTGGCAGGCTAGTTTCAGACAGTCAGAGGGAGTGCAATACCATTCAGAGTGGGGAGATCAGTAGCAGCAGCATAGTGGCAGGCTAGTTGCAGACAGTCAGACAGTCAGAGGGAGTGCAATACCATTCAGAGTGGGGAGATCAGTGGCAGCAGCATAGTGGCAGGCTAGTTGCAGACAGTCAGACAGTCAGAGGGAGTGCAATACCATTCAGAGTGGGGAGATCAGTGGCAGCAGCATAGTGGCAGGCTAGTTGCAGACAGTCAGACAGTCAGAGGGAGTGCAATACCATTCAGAGTGGGGAGATCAGTGGCAGCAGCATAGTGGCAGGCTAGTTGCAGACAGTCAGACAGTCAGAGGGAGTGCAATACCATTCAGAGTGGGGAGATCAGTGGCAGCAGCATAGTGGCAGGCTAGTTGCAGACAGTCAGACAGTCAGAGGGAGTGCAATACCATTCAGAGTGGGGAGATCAGTGGCAGCAGCATAGTGGCAGGCTAGTTGCAGACAGTCAGACAGTCAGAGGGAGTGCAATACCATTCAGAGTGGGGAGATCAGTGGCAGCAGCATAGTGGCAGGCTAGTTGCAGACAGTCAGACAGTCAGAGGGAGTGCAATACCATTCAGAGTGGGGAGATCAGTGGCAGCAGCATAGTGGCAGGCTAGTTGCAGACAGTCAGACAGTCAGAGGGAGTGCAATACCATTCAGAGTGGGGAGATCAGTGGCAGCAGCATAGTGGCAGGCTAGTTGCAGACAGTCAGACAGTCAGAGGGAGTGCAATACCATTCAGAGTGGGGAGATCAGTGGCAGCAGCATAGTGGCAGGCTAGTTGCAGACAGTCAGACAGTCAGAGGGAGTGCAATACCATTCAGAGTGGGGAGATGAGGTTAGAATAGAGGTCCAACGTTGATTGTGCCTGCATCCTTTAAAGGGGCAATCTGGGATTGGTACGTTTATTTTTTTTACTTTTAAATTGATCATATATAGCCATTGAGTGTTGAGGAATATAACTTATAAATGCCTCATGAGCTTAGTTCAACTGCCGTACCCCATCAGAACCCCCAAATATAAGCTTGTTTTTAATGCATTGTTTGTAAACACTGTAATTGTAAACAAAACTCTGTATAGCTTCAAAACATGATTAAAACTTCACTTTTATCTCATGGATGGTCAGTCCTTGCATCCATAGCTTCGTCTATGAATTTTACATTTCTTCAGCCCCATCCCACAGCTGTTTACCAAAAACAGTGGCTGGTTAACAGTTTAGCTGTTTTTGAATCATAGATTGTCCCTTTAATCACTTCACACCTGTAAAGTTATGCATTCTCTGCAAATCCCATTTGGCCCGCTCATAAGTCAGTCAGACAAGGGCACCATCCAGATGACGGTTGTCATAATCAGAATCAATTCTATTGGCTCCCAGCTGACCCTTAATGAAGCCTATGAGTACATCACAAATGGCAACCTATTCATAATATAGTGCACTACTTTTGACCAGAGCCCTATTAGCCTCCTGGTTTAAAGGTAGTGCAGTGTATAGGCAACAGGGTGCCATTTGGGACCGAGCATCCTGAGTATAGTGTTGATTGTGATTGCTAATGCGAGTGGAGCAGCGTGGTGGGGATATCACCTCCATAACTAACAGTAATGATAATAACAGATATGAATATCATCACAAGTTGTTAAGGCACACGATGCTGCTGCCTCCACCGTGGTTATTGTCATGATGATGATGATGCCTTGTTATTGTGAAAGATCACTGTACTTTAAATGAAGGTGAACAAGTATTTTTCCATTTGGTGGTTATATATGCAGACAGGAGCAATCTCCCAAATATAGTGCACTACCTTTTGACCAGAGCCGAATGGGGGTCAAAAGTAGTGCACTAAGTAGGGAATATGGTACTGTTTGGGACGTAACCCGTCTGTCTGTTTGGTTCTATTGAACAAACATCCCAATGATTCATTCATCTCTGGATAAACATACACGCTTTGGAATGAAAATCAGCCTCTCACATACACACACACACACACGCACACACACACACACACACACGCACACATGCACAATAGTGGTGCTGTACTGTGGTCCCACCATGCAGGTAACCAGAAAGCAGCCAGAGCCCAGGGCCTGGTAGATCACATGTTGCTTTAGCCTTTTTGTTAGACACATAATGACAACTAATCAGACGTGTGTGTGTGTGTGCGTGTGACCTTCCTGCAGTCCTAATGGCTGTCAGTGAACACTTGTCTACCGGTTATCGGTATATCCTCACACCCCTGTGGACAGACTAAGTGGCTATGGGAAGGAAGACACTACAGCTGGCACACAAATGGCTCCCTATTCCCTACATAGTGCACTACTTTTGACCAGAGTCCATCTTAAATGAAGTAACACAGAACATGATTAGGGTTACAGCATTAGCAGTAGTTTGCATCCAAAATGGCATCCTATTCCCTACATAGTGCACTACCCAATGGGCCCTGGTCGAAAGTGGTGCACTTTACAGGGAATAGGGTGCAGTTTGGGATATACACAAAGACACTTCTGCTACTGCTGTATCCCTAAGCATGTCCTGGGTCAATTCATTTACACCTGCTAATCAAATAATGACAAACTAACCAGAGAGAAAGACACCAGCGCATTGTGGGATGTGTTTATTATGGCCACGTTGAGATGTGTTTGTTATGGCCACATAGAGATGTGTTTGTTATGGCCACATAGAGATGTGTTTGTTATGGCCACGTTGAGATGTGTTTGTTATGGCCACATAGAGATGTGTTTGTTATGGCCACATAGAGATGTGTTTGTTATGGCCACATAGAGATGTGTTTGTTATGGCCACATAGAGATGTGTTTGTTATGGCCACATGGAGATGTGTTTGTTATGGCCACATAGAGATGTGTTTGTTATGGCCACGTTGAGATGTGTTTGTTATGGCCACGTTGAGATGTGTTTGTTGCCACATAGAGATGTGTTTGTTATGGCCACGTTGAGATGTGTTTGTTATGGCCACGTTGAGATGTGTTTGTTGTCACGTTGAGATGTGTTTGTTGTCACGTTGAGATGTGTTTGTTGACACGTTGAGATGTGTTTGTTATGGCCACATAGAGATGTGTTTGTTATGGCCACGTTGAGATGTGTTTGTTTCCACGTTGAGATGTGTTTGTTATGGCCACATAGAGATGTGTTTGTTGCCACGTTGAGATGTGTTTATTATGGCCACGTTGAGATGTGTTTGTTGTCACGTTGAGATGTGTTTGTTGTCACGTTGAGATGTGTTTGTTGCCACGTTGAGATGTGTTTGTTATGGCCACATAGAGATGTGTTTGTTGTCTCGTTGAGATGTGTTTGTTGTCACGTTGAGATGTGTTTGTTGTCACGTTGAGATGTGTTTGTTGTCACGTTGAGATGTGTTTGTTGTCACGTTGAGATGTGTTTGTTGCCACGTTGAGATGTGTTTGTTATGGCCACGTTGAGATGTGTTTGTTATGGCCACGTTGAGATGTGTTTGTTATGGCCACATAGAGATGTGTTTGTTGTCTCGTTGAGATGTGTTTGTTGCCACGTTGAGATGTGTTTGTTGTCACGTTGAGATGTGTTTGTTGCCACGTTGAGATGTGTTTGTTGCCACGTTGAGATGTGTTTGTTGCCACATTGAGATGTGTTTGTTATGGCCACGTTGAGATGTGTTTGTTATGGCCATGTTGTTTCTTACTGGATCACAGGATAATGAAGTAGCCTTGTCCCAGACAGAATGGCCCTAGGGCATGATAACTATTTCCTGTTTCTCTAGCGTGAGTAGCCTTGTCCAGATACAATGGCCCATAGGGCAGGAGATATATTGCCTTTTTCTGTAGCGTGAGGCAGTTTGATGTACAAGTCCAACCCCTGGAGAGAACGCTAGTAAAATGAGTTGGGGAAAGGGGTTGAATGCATAGACATGTAATTCATATTCTGTTGTTGAGTTGTTGTTCTCCATCAGCTGTGTTGACTTGTTGTTCTCCATCCTCCATCAGCTGTGTTGACTTGTTGTTCTCCATCCTCCATCAGCTGTGTTGACTTGTTGTTCTCCATCAGCTGTGTTGACTTGTTGTTCTTCATCAGCTGTGTTGACTTGTTGTTCTCCATCAGCTGTGTTGACTTGTTGTTCTCCATCAGCTGTGTTGACTTGTTGTTCTCCATCAGCTGTGTTGAGTTGTTGTTCTTCATCAGCTGTGTTGAGTTGTTGTTCTTCATCAGCTGTGTTGAGTTGTTGTTCTCCATCAGCTGTGTTGACTTGTTGTTCTTCATCAGCTGTGTTGACTTGTTGTTCTTCATCAGCTGTGTTGAGTTGTTGTTCTCCATCAGCTGTGTTGACTTGTTGTTCTTCATCAGCTGTGTTGAGTTGTTGTTCTTCATCAGCTGTGTTGAGTTGTTGTTCTTCATCAGCTGTGTTGACTTGTTGTTCTTCATCAGCTGTGTTGAGTTGTTGTTCTTCATCAGCTGTGTTGAGTTGTTGTTCTTCATCAGCTGTGTTGACTTGTTGTTCTTCATCAGCTGTGTTGAGTTGTTGTTCAGCTGCCTATGTATTGTATTTGTCTGCGTAGCTGTGGAAATCAAACACAATAATAATAAGAATAAGAATAAGCTTGCCCTAAACAAGATGGTAATAAAATATACATTTAAGTGTGAAATATATGCATGTTTAAAAAAAAAAAAGATTTTCAAAATAGAACAATTATGTCCAATTTCATGATGGCAAGATGTTTAATGAGATTTTAACAAGATATTACTGTAATGTTTTTCTTTAGACTTCGACAATGAGTTTATCATAATAACTAAAGGTCATATCTTACAGACTCTAGTTTCATCAAGCTGTGACACATTAAGATAATACACACACGGGTTGGTTTTCCCTTTGTTAACTGTTTCCACTTTAGCGTCCGTTTGTATTGTGATTAGATTTCTCTATGCCTCAGGCATTCAGAGCTGCCTGTTGATTCCCTTCCATCAGACTGTCAGAAATACCTTTTGATCTTCTTATAGGTGGGATTTACTTGTTTAAAACAAATGATAAACAAAGTTTGCACCGAGAGTTTTGTAATGTATTGATGTTTAAGTGGTTGAAGGAACTGGCATTCATTTTAGCTTTAACACCAGTGATAAGAAGTTACTTCAGACGGTCAAAGGTTACTGTTATATTAACTCATTGGTTTTGACATTAATAGTCCATGACGAAAATAATGCCTTTAAAAACAATGCTAGTTTATTCATTGAAATATTAGGCCTTTAAAAACAATGCTAGTTTATTCATTGAAATATTAGGCCTTTAAAAACAATGCTAGTCTATTCATTGAAATATTATGCCTTTAAAACAATGCTAGTCTATTCATTGCATATGCTGTTCTAACAGTATGTGAGGTGTTGATACTCTGGATCTGACTGATTGGACATCAATATGGGTTGAATCTCAAATGGCAACATATTCCCTATATAGTTCACTACCTTTGACCAGAAATAGTGCCCTGTATAGGGAATGTGGTGCTATTTAGGACACACCCTGAACTCTGTTAGCTCAAACATAATTTTCTCAGTGTCATCTACAGTATCCTCTTATCTCATACCAAACATCACCCTCCTCATCCTCTTATCTAATACCAAACATCACCCTCCTCATCCTCTGATCTAATACCAAACATCACCCTCCTCATCCTCTTATCTAATACAAAACATCACCCTCCTCATCCTCTTATCTAATACCAAACGTCACCCACCTCATCCTCTTATCTAATACCAAACATCACCCTCCTCATCCTCTAATCTAATACCAAACATCACCCTCCTCATCCTCTTATCTAATACCAAACATCACCCTCCTCATCCTCTTATCTAATACCAAACGTCACCCTCCTCATCCTCTTATCTTATACCAAACATCACCCTCCTCATCCTCTTATCTAATACCAAACATCACCCTCCTCATCCTCTTATCTAATACCAAACATCACCCTCCTCATCCTCTTATCTAATACCAAACATCACCCTCCTCATCCTCTTATCTAATACCAAACATCACCCTCATCATCCTCTTATCTAATACCAAACATCACCCTCCTCATCCTCTTATCTAATACCAAACATCACCCTCCTCATCCTCTTATCTTATACCAAACACCACCCTCCTCATCCTCTTATCTAATACCAAACGTCACCCTCCTCATCCTCTTATCTAATACCAAACATCACCCTCCTCATCCTCTAATCTAATACCAAACATCACCCTCCTCATCCTCTTATCTAATACCAAACGTCACCCTCCTCATCCTCTTATCTTATACCAAACATCACCCTCCTCATCCTCTTATCTAATACCAAACATCACCCTCCTCATCCTCTTATCTAATACCAAACATCACCCTCCTCATCCTCTTATCTAATACCAAACATCACCCTCCTCATCCTCTTATCTAATACCAAACATCACCCTCATCATCCTCTTATCTAATACCAAACATCACCCTCCTCATCCTCTTATCTAATACCAAACATCACCCTCCTCATCCTCTTATCTTATACCAAACACCACCCTCCTCATCCTCTTATCTAATACCAAACATCACCCTCCTCATCCTCTTATCTAATACCAAACATCACCCTCATCATCCTCTTATCTAATACCAAACTTCACCCTCCTCATCCTCTTATCTAATACCAAACACCACCCTCCTCATCCTCTTATCTAATACCAAACATCACCCTCCTCATCCTCTTATCTAATACCAAACATCACCCTCATCATCCTCTTATCTAATACCAAACTTCACCCTCCTCATCCTCTTATCTAATACCAAACATCACCCTCCTCATCCTCTTATCTAATACCAAACATCACCCTCCTCATCCTCTTATCTAATACCAAACATCACCCTCATCATCCTCTTATCTAATACCAAACATCACCCTCCTCATCCTCTTATCTAATACCAAACATCACCCTCCTCATCCTCTTATCTAATACCAAACATCACCCTCCTCATCCTCTTATCTTATACCAAACATCACCCTCCTCATCCTCTTATCTAATACCAAACACCACCCTCCTCATCCTCTTATCTAATACCAGACATCACCCTCATCATCCTCTTACCTAATTCCAGACTTCACCCTCGTCATCCTCTTATCCCATACCAAACGTCACTCTCCTCATCCTCTTATCTAATACCAAACATCACCCTCATCAACCTCTTATCTAATACCAAACGTCACCCTCCTCATCCTCTTATCTAATACCAAACACCACCCTCATCATCCTCTTACCTAATTCCAGACTTCACCCTCGTCATCCTCTTATCTCATACCAAACGTCACCCACATCGTCCTCTTATGTCATACCAAACGTCACCCACATCGTCCTCTTATGTCATACCAAACGTCACCCACATCATCCTCTTATGTCATACCAAACGTCACCCACATCGTCCTCTTATGTCATACCAAACGTCACCCACATCGTCCTCTCTTAGCTAATGGCAAACATAACCCTCATAATGCTCTTTAACCATCTGAAATTGTTGACGGCAGTATATACTTGCAGTTTGGCCACTCACACACACACACACACACATGCATGCGCACACAGAAGTCTTTCATTGTAGACGACAGTGATCTAATGGGATGACAGTTTGAAGATTAAAAATGAATGCTGCTGTTGTTTCCCTGAAGCAAAGAGAATCGAAGATAACAGGGCTGGAAACACGCACACGCACACGCACTCACGCACGCACGCACACACACACACACACACACACACACACACACACACACACACACACACACACACACGGCAGAGACGGCATCATGCCATGATAATTCCTGCGTGAACATGACATTTCCACAGCGTTCTGTTTATTCCCAATGACTAATGCTGCGGATAGAGCGAGAAGGGGGTCTGCGCACAGTGCAGAGATGGTGTGTGTCTAGGCAAGTTGCAATAGACAGAATATTTCCCGTTGTAGTAGACAGAATATTTCCCTGGTTGCAGTAGACAGAATATTTCCCTTGTTGCAGTAGACAGAATATTTCCCTTGTTGCAGTTGACAGAATATTTCCCCTGTTGTAGTAGACAGAATATTTCCCTTGTTGCAGTAGACAGAATATTTCCCTTGTTGCAGTAGACAGAATATTTCCCTGTTGTAGTAAAGAATATAAATCACAGGAAGGAGAGAGTGAATTTGGGTGAATGTGCTTTTGTGTGAAAATAATTCAGAATCCTCGTATTATGTTGGATTTAACCTAACTGCTAGTCTATGCAGAGATTTCATCCTAGCATATTATGTAAAATGACCATTTAATGGAGAGAGATTTGCAGAGAGTGAATTACAGCATTTCCTTTATTTCCAGCCCTTAATATAAATATTCAATGACTGGCTCAAACTTTCAGTGACCCATTTTCTTTGTGTTTTTGTTAATACACATTGCAATAAACCTTACCCTAACTATACACAAACATGAACATGAAGTCATTATCATGAAGTCATTAACATTGAGTCATTAACGCGAAGTCATTATCGTGAAGTCATTATCATGTAATCATTATCGCGAAGTCATTAACATGCTGTCATTAACATGCTGTCATTAACATGCTGTCATTAACACATTAACACGATGTCATTATCGTGAAGTCATTATCGTGAAGTCATTATCGTGAAGTCATTAACGCGAAGTCATTATCGTGAAGTCATTATCGTGAAGCCATTATCATGTAATCATTATCGTGAAGTCATTAACATGCTGTCATTAACATGCTGTCATTAACATGATGTCATTATCATGATGTCATTATCGTGAAGTCATTATCGTGAAGTCATTAACATGAAGTCATTATCATGACACCATGATCATTTCCCCAACACCATGGGGAAATAGTACTCTTCATTTTTTCTGGCTTTGTAAAAAAATATATGAAAAAATCACTTAAGTATGTGTGTGTGTTCACAGTGCCATCAGGAAGTATTCATACCCCTTGACTTATTCCACATTTTGGTGTTACAGCCTGAATTCAACATTTATTAAATAGATTATTTTCTCGCTCATCTACACCCAATACCCCATAATGACATCACAATACCCCATAATGACATCACAATACCCCATAATGACATCACAATACCCCATAATGACATCACAATACCCCATAATGACAGACTGTAACACGTGCGTGCGTGCGTGCGTGTGTGCGCGCGTGCTTCCAGCCCTGTGTATGTGCGTGCTTCCAGCCCTGTTACCTTTGATTCTCATTGCTTCAGGGAAACAACAGCAGCATTCATTTTTAGTCTTCAAACTGTCATCCCATTAGATCACAGTCAACTACAATGAAAGACTTCTCTCTGACAGAAAGAAAGACAGTTTGAGTGGGTATGTTGTGTACGGTGTCCATATTAGGACATCCTCAGTCACCCCAGCTTCTTTTGACTCTGAGGATGTCCTATTATGGAGAGTTTGAAGACTAAACATGAATGCTGCTGTTGTTTCCCTGAAGCAATGAGTTATATGTTATATGTTTTGTGATTTCAAAGGTTTTCCTATTTGAGCGATGTGAAGCTCCGAGAAATGTCTGCTTAATTACACACACTGTTTGTCTCCTCAGTTTGAGTGGGTTTTTCTGTGTTATTTCACAGGTTGCATTTTTGATCTGGAGTTTCGGACGAGGAGAGACGGGAAGTTCATAGCGTTGGGGAAGCCTGAGGGTCATCCGAACTCTGGCCGTAGCGTGGGTCAGTGCGGGGTCACACCCTGCACCCTGGTGACATGCAGAAACGGGGGGACCTGTGTGGACTCTGGATCCTCTGTCTAGTATGTACACTACATTTTCATTGATTCTTTTATTTTATTTAAACCAGGATGTCCCATTGTTATGCTTGTAATCAATTAATCAGATTGATTTATATTGCCCTTTCTACCACAATATATCTCCCAAAGTGCTTTTACAGTAACCCATGAAGCCCATGGTATGTGACTGTGGTATTATTATTATTGAGTTAAGTGACTACAATGACGTCTCTTCATAATATGACTTGACCAGAGATATAGGCTAAGGCTGGTCATATATAGGGTTGATTGAAGTGTACTGTTGCGGGGGGGCTTGTGGTTTCTTCTATAAACCTTCTATCATTGAGACTCAGAAAATGCCCACGCTAAAACAGTCTTTGTGGCAAGTGCTCCCTCTATCCATCTCTATGGCGAGACTGAGAAAACAGGACCATGTATTGATGTTGCATGTCAGACCAAGGGCTTAGTGGGCATCAGGCCTCCTCCGGCTGGTGTAATCAATGTTATTATCCCAGAAATGAGAGGCTTTGGAGACATAAATCACTGCTCAACATGGAGGCAAATGAATGGGTATGGCTGTACCACTGTTAGTCCTATTAATCATGGTTGGCTGGGTTGACCAGGAGATAGGTGGAGAATTCTATTTCAGCCTGTACAGGTGCTGATCTAGGATCAGGTCCCCAATGCCCATGTGTTCTTGTTCATTATGATATAAAAGGATAAATTGATCCTAGATCAGCACTCCTACTCTGAGATGCTTTGTGAATACATGTCCAGATTCCTAACATGTGTTTGGAATCAGCTTTGCCTTTTAGCTCATAATGAACAAGATTATATGGACGGGGGGGACCTGATCCTAGATCAGTTTGTTTTAGTTTTTTCTATTCAGGAGAGACTTATCTGTCTGTATTGTTGAGAACAGCATCATCAGAGCAAGGAGCTGTGCGTTTAGGACTCAATGTTAATGAATGAGATACACTACAGTGCAGGCAATAGTGGATTCATTCAGCCAATAATTGCAAAATGTTATGTAGTTGGTGAAGATATAATAACTCTTAGTAATTCACTGTAGATGTATCATCACCACCTGTAGACTCTGTAGATGTATCATCACCATCTGTAGACTCTGTAGATGTATCATCACCATCTGTAGACTCTGTAGATGTATCATCACCACCTTTAGACTCTGTAGATGTATCATCACCATCTGTAGACTCTGTAGATGTATCATCACCACCTTTAGACTCTGTAGATGTATCATCACCATCTGTAGATGTATCATCACCACCTTTAGACTCTGTAGATGTATCATCACCATCTGTAGATGTATCATCACCATCTGTAGACTCTGTAGATGTATCATCACCATCTGTAGAATCTGTAGATGTATCATCACCATATGTAGACTCTGTAGATGTATCATCACCACCTTTAGACTCTGTAGATGTATCATTACCATCTGTAGATGTATCATAAGTCCCCTGTACTACAGTATTACTAGTAGTACTCCATGTCATTCTGCTCTCCCCTGTAGCACTACTTGCAGCACTGTCTGTGCCAATAAGTAGTTATTCTGATGTTATGTAAACCTCATGACATCTCCCCTAGCTGCCAGTTACCCTAACCCATGTGTTCCTCTCTCCCCTAGCTGCCAGTCACCCTAACCCATGTGTTCCTCTCTCCCCTAGCTGCCAGTTACCCTAACCCATGTGTTCCTCTCTCCCCTAGCTGCCAGTAACCCTAATCCATGTGTTCCTCTCTCCCCTAGCTGCCAGTTACCCTAACCCATGTGTTCCTCTCTCCCCTAGCTGCCAGTCACCCTAACCCATGTGTTCCTCTCTCCCCTAGCTGCCAGTAACCCTAACCCATGTGTTCCTCTCTCCCCTAGCTGCCAGTCACCCTAACCCATGTGTTCCTCTCTCCCCTAGCTGCCAGTCACCCTAACCCATGTGTTCCTCTCTCCCCTAGCTGCCAGTCACCCTAACCCATGTGTTCCTCTCTCTCCTAGCTGCCAGTGCCCATTCGGCTGGAAGGGAGCACTCTGCTCTGAGACTGTGTCTGTGTGTGACGCTGAACACCGTCCTCCTCCCTTGTGTGCCCGTGGTTCCACCTGCGTACCCCTTCCAGACGGATACACCTGCCTCTGCCCCTTGGGCACCGGCGGACTGCACTGTCAGCAAGGTCAGAATACCGACCAAACACTAACCAAATACTATCAGGTCAGAATACTGACCAAACACTAACCAAATGCTATCAGGTCAGAATACTGACCAAACACTAACCAAATACTATCAGGTCAGAATACTGACCAAACACTAACCAAATACTATCAGGTCAGAATACTGACCAAACACTAACCAAATACTATTAGGTCAGAATACTGACCAAACACTAACCAAATACTATTAGGTCAGAATACTGACCAAACACTAACCAAATACTATCAGGTCAGAATACTGACCAAACACTAACCAAATACTATCAGGTCAGAATACTGACCAAACACTAACCAAATACTATCAGGTCAGAATACTGACCAAACACTAACCAAATACTATTAGGTCAGAATACTGACCAAACACTAACCAAATACTATCAGGTCAGACTACTGACCAAACACTAACCAAATACTATCAGGTCAGAATACTGACCAAACACTAACCAAATACTATTAGGTCAGAATACTGACCAAACACTAACCAAATACTATTAGGTCAGAATACTGACCAAACACTAACAAAATACTATTAGGTCAGAATACTGACCAAACACTAACCAAATACTATTAGGTCAGAATACTGACCAAACACTAACCAAATACGATCAGGTCAGAATAATGACCAAACACTAACTAACTAACAGTGTGATTGCGATTGCGCCGTCTGTGGACCTATTGGGGCGGTAAGAAAATTGGAGTGGGTCTAGCGTGTCAGGTAGGGTGGAGGGGATATGGTCCTTGACTAGTCTCTCAAAGCACTTCATTATGACGGAAGTGAGCGCTACGGGGCGGTAGTCATATAGCTCAGTTACCTTAGCTTTCTTGGGAACAGGAACAATGGTGGCCCTCTTGAAGCATGTGGGGACAGCAGACTGGGATTGATTGAATATGTCCTTAACACACCAGCCAGCTGGTCTGCGCATGCTCTGAGAACGAGGCTGGGGATGCCATCTGGCCCTGCAGCCTTGCGATGGTTGACACGTTAAAATGTTTTGCTCACGTTGGCTGCAGTGAAGGAGAGACCCCAGGTTTTGGTAGCGGGCCGTGTCAGTGGCACTGTATTGTCTTCAAAGCGATGAAAGAAGTTGTTTAGTCTGTCTGGGAGCAAGACATCCTGGTCTGCGACGGGGCTGGTTTTCCTTTTATCTTCCGTGATTGACTGTAGACCCTGCCACATACCTCTCATGTCTGAGCCGTTGAATTGCAACTCCACTTTGTCTCTATACTGACGCTTAGTTTGTTTGATTGCCTTACGGAGGGAATAGCTACACTGTTTGTATTCGGTCATGTTTCCGGTCACCTTGCCCCAATAAAAGCAGTGCTTTCAGTTTTGTGCGAATGCTGCCATCATTCCACGGTTTCTAGTTTGGGAACGTTTTAATAGACGCTGTGGGTACGACATCGCCGATGCACTTGCTAATAAACCCACTCACCGAATCAGCGTATTCATCAATGTTGTTGTTTGACGCAATGTGGAACATATCCCAATCCACGTGATCGAAGCAATCTTGAAGCTTGGAATCAGATTGGTTGGACCAGCGTTGAACCGACCTGAGCGCGCCGGAGCTTCCTGTTTTAGTTTCTGTCTATAGGCTGGAAGCAACCAAATGGAGTCATGGTCAGCTTTTCCGAAAGGAGGGTGGGGGAGGGCCTTTATATGCGTTGTGGAAGTTAGAATAGCAATGATCTAGGATTTTGCCAGCCCTGGTTGCGCAATTGATATGCTGATAGAATTTAGGGAGCCTTGTTTTCAGATTAGCCTTTTTAAAATCCCCAGCTACAATAAATGCAGCCTCAGAATATGTGTTTTCCAGTTTACATAGAGTCAACTCAACTGAAGTTCGTTCAGGGCCATCGATGTGTCTGCTTGGGGGGGATATATGCTGCTGTGATTATAATCAAAGAGGATTCTCTTGGTAGATAATGCGGTCGGCATTTGATTGTGAGGAATTCTAAGTCAGGTGAACAGAAGGACTTGAGTTTCTGTATGTTGTTATGATCGCACCATGTCTCGTTAATCATAAGGCATACACCCCCGCCCTTCTTCTTACCAGAAAGATGCTTGTTTCTGTTGGCGCGATGCGTGAAGAATCCAGCTCGAGTGAGCCATGTTTCCGTGAAACAAAGAACGTTAAAGTCTCTGATGTCTCTCTGGAAGGCTACCCTTGCACGGATTTAGTCTACCTTGTTGTCAAGAGACTGGACATTGGCGAGTAGTATGCTGGGGAGCGGTGCGCAATGTGCCCGTCTACGGAACCTGACCAGAAGACCGCTCCGTCTGCCCCTTCTTCAGTGTTGTTGTTTTGGGTTTCCGGCTGGGATCAGATCCATTGTCCTGGGTGGTGGGCAAAACAGAGGATCCGTTTCGGGAAAGTCGTATTCCTGGTCATAATGTTGGTGAGTTGACATTGCTCTTATATCCAATAGTTCCTCCCAATGTAATGTAATAAAACAAAAAAACTAAACATCTAAATACTGCATTGTTTCCATGGAACGCGAAGCCAGGCGGCCATCTCTGTCGGCACCGGAAGTAGATGTGACTGTGCCAATGTTTGTGTTGCTTCACAGTCCCCTCTGTTCCATAAGTTGTTTTTTTATCCTTTTTTTTTTAAATCTAATTTTACTGCTTGCGTCAGTTTCTTGATGTGGAATAGAGTTCCATGTAGTCATGGCTCTATGTAGTACTGTGGAATAGAGTTCCATGTAGTCATGGCTCTATGTAGTACTGTGGAATAGAGTTCCATGTAGTCATGGCTCTATGTAGTACTGTGTGCCTCCCATAGTCTGTTCTGGACTTGGGGACTGTGAAGAAACCTCTTGTGGCATGTCTTGTGGGGTATGCATGGGTGTCGTGCATTCAACATGTCAATACCTCTCATAAATAAAAGTAGTGAGGAAGTCAATCTCTCCTCCACTTTCAGCCAGGAGAGATTGACATGCATATTATTAATATTAGCTCTCTGTGTACATCCAAGGGCCAGCCGTGCTGCCCTGTTATGAGACAATTACAAAACTAGGGCCTGTAGGACCTGCCTTGTTGATAGTGTTGTTAAGAAGGCAGAGCATCGATTTATTATAGACAGACTTCTCCCAATCTTAGCTACTACTGCATCAATATGTTTTGACCATGACAGTTTACAATCTAGTGTTATTCCAAGCAGTTTAGTCATCTCAACTTGCTCAATCTCCACATTATTTATTACAAGATTTAGTTGAGGTTTAGGGTTTAGTGAGTGTTTTGTTCCAAATACAATGCTTTTAGTTTCAGAAATATTTAGGGCTAACTTATTCCTTGCCACCCACTCTGAAACTAACTGCAGCTCTTTGTTGAGTGTTGCTGTCATTTCAGTCAGTCTAGTAGCTGACGTGTATAGTGTTGAGTCATCCGCATACATAGACACTCTGGCTTCACTCAGTCAGTGGCATGTCGTTAGTAAAACTTTTTAAAAGCAAGGGGCCTAAACAGCTACCCTGGGGAATTCCTGATTCTAACTGGATTAAATTTGATAGGCTTCCATTAAAGAACACCCTCTGTGTTCTGTTAGACAAGTAACTCTTTATCCACATTATAGCAGGGGGTGTAAGCCATAACACATACGTTTTTCCAGCAGCAGACTATGATCGATAATGTCAAAGCTGCACTGAAGTTTAACAAGACAGCCCCCACAATCATTTTATCATCAATTTATCTCAGCCAATCATCAGTAATTTGTCTAAGTGCTGTGCTTGTTGAGTGTCCTTCCATACAACCATGCTGAAATTCTGTTGTCAATTTGTTTCCTGTGAAATAGCATTGTATCTGGTCAAACACCATTTTTTCCTGAAGTTTACTAAGGGTTGGTAACAGGCTGATTGGTTGGCTATTTGAGCCAGTAAAGGGGGCTTGATAGTTAGTTGATAGTGCAGAGTGAGCTGCATAAAGTGGTCTTCCTACTATTGCACACCACCTCAGTGCTAACAGTGTAACTCTGGTTTATATGCTCATGACTACTGCTTACAATAGCTGTAGGATAAACAGATGTATTCGGTGCAATTAGGGGTACATAAATTAAATTACTTACATTGTGTTTGCCAATGCCCCTAAGATCATGTACATTTCATGCAGCATTATGGCGACTCATTGTCACAATGGTAGGGATTAACTGAGCTGGTCTTGGATCATTTACCAGTCATTGTTTCAACGCAGTCTTGAAATGCGTGGACAGAGTCCAGGAGCCAAGATGATTTGGATGGACTCCGTCATTCCTGTAGAGTATCTTCTGTTTCCAGAAGGTGTCAAAGTTATCAGTAAAAGTGACTCCAGCAGAGCTACGGTAGTCTTTTAGCCAGATGTGTAATGCCAACAATCTGCTGAATCTTTTACACCGGCGGCCCAACGATGGTACTGGACCTGAAATTACTGGCCATCTTTTTGGAGTCTCTTAATGCTAAAATCAGTTCTTTAAAATCAATTTTCAAATGTTCCGAGCTAGCCCCTCCTGATGTCGTTTGACCCCACATGGACTACGACAGTGTCAGCTCCCGGCATCTGTGGTAGAACAGTCGAAGCACCCTTGTTATGTTCTGTACTTTTGCCTTGGGGACCGAGATGTTTCTCACCATAGAGCTGCCTATGATGACAGCTGGTGATATTGAATGGGCCAGTCTCTCAGGCAGCCTCACAGTTTGGTGAGGCTGGGAGCTCCGAAGATCTGAACCCGAGGTAGAAGACACCGGAGAGGGAGACAGATCCGAGGACGAAGATGCAGGTACCTCCGGATCCGATCTTGATTGGGAAGCCACTGAGGACGAAGGCTCCGGAACCTCTGGATCCAGGGCGGCAAAGCTGTTTTTGGTCTGTGTCAGTTCCGGGCTCAACATCTCCATGGAGACCCCCGTTGCCAGAGGACGCCTTCTTCGACTTCCACGGCAAGTGACGTACCTCCATGGCTGGTTGGTTGGGTCGAGAACAGCTCCGTTCTCCAAGGAAGAAGAGACCACTTTGGGGATGGAACCCTGCCTAGCACCGGCCAGTCGGCTGTGGAGAGCCAAAACGGCGGCGAAACTTCCTCCAGTCCAGAGCGCCGTCCGGCTACTAGAGTGGAAGAAAAATAAAAAGTAGGTGGGCGTGGTTTCCCCAGTAGCTTATATAGGTTTGCTACTTGCTTGCTAAGAGTAGCTACTTCGCTGCTGTAGTCCTGCGCAAGCAGTTGCTACATTGAAAGTCAGCGCGGTCCACATTGTCCCGGAACAAAGCAAACACAACTCCTGCAACATTGGAAACATTTAATAGCGGCCTCCAATTGAGAACCTTTTTTTGAGGTCGCCGAGTGTGGGGGTGCTTTGCTGCTGACGCTGTCTGTGATTTATTTAGAATTCAAGGCACACTTTACCATCATGGCTGCCACAGCATTCTGCAGCAATACGCCATCCCTCCTGGTTTGTGCCTTGGGACTGCCCCTCCAGGCTATGTAAGGGCTATTTGACCAAGAAGGAGAGTGATGGAGTGCTGCATCAGATGATCTGGTCTCCACAATCACCCGACCTCAACCCAATTGTGATGGTTTGGGAAGAGTTTGACCACAGAGTGAAGGAAAAGCAGCCAACAAGTGCTCAGCATATGTGGGAACTCCTTCAAGACTGTTGAAAAAGCATTCCTCGTGAAGCTGGTTGAGAATGCCAAGAGTGTGCAAAGCTTTCATTAAGGCAAAGGGTGGCTACTTTGAATATATTTTGATTTGTTTAACACTTTTTTGGTGACTACATGATTCCATGTGTTATTTCAAAGTTTTGATGTCTTCACTATTATTCTATAATGTAGAAAATAGTACAAATAAAGAAAAACCCATGAATGGGTAGGTGTGTCCAAACTTTTGACAGGTACTGTATATTTTTTACATGAATCCACCAGATACTATAGCTGCAGTCCTGCTCCCAGACTGGCAGTCAGAGTAGCGCTTCAGTGGTTATATCCCAGACTGGCAGTCAGAGCAGCGCATCAGTGGTTATATTAATGAGATTTCAATCAAATCCAGTCAGTCAGTATAGCTCTCTGGTACAAATTGCCAAGGAACATTGGGCTCTGGGGTGAGCTCATTTAAATGAATCCATATTCAGTACACTGTGACCTGTGACCTGTTAGAACTGGCTTGGCCAATAGGTTCAATTAGAGAATGACATTGCATAATAGCCTACTGTGGCTATAGCCCTCTGTCTCTTACAGCCGGTACTAATTCCCTCCCTACTCCTTCCCCTTGGCCCTAACCCTTCCCCTTGGCCCTACTCCTTCCCCTTGGCCCTACTCCTTCCCCTTGGCCCTACTCCTTCCCCTTGGCCCTACTCCTTCCCCATGGCCCTACTCCTTCCCCTTGGCCCTACTCCTTCCCCTTGGCCCTAACCCTTCCCCTTGGCCCTACTCCTTCCCCTTGGCCCTACTCCTTCCCCTTGGCCCTACTCCATCCCCGTGGCCCTACTCCTTCCCCTTGGCCCTAACCCTTCCCCTTGGCCCTACTCCTTCCCCTTGGCCCTACTCCTTCCCCTTGGCCCTACTCCTTCCCCGTGGCCCTAACCCTTCCCCTTGGCCCTACTCCTTCCCCTTGGCCCTACTCCTTCCCATTGGCCCTACTCCTTCCCCGTGGCCCTACTCCTTCCCCGTGGCCCTACTCCTTCCCCTTGGCCCTACTCCTTCCCCTTGGCCCTACTCCTTCCCCTTGGCCCTACTCCTTCCCCTTGGCCCTACTCCTTCCCCGTGGCCCTACTCCTTCCCCGTGGCCCTAACCCTTCCCCTTGGCCCTAACCCTTCCCCTTGGCCCTACTCCTTCCCCTTGGCCCTACTCCTTCCCCTTGGCCCTACTCCTTCCCCTTGGCCCTACTCCTTCCCCGTGGCCCTACTCCTTCCCCGTGGCCCTAACCCTTCCCCTTGGCCCTACTCCTTCCCCTTGGCCCTACTCCTTCCCCTTGGCCCTACTCCTTCCCCATGGCCCTACTCCTTCCCCATGGCCCTACTCCTTCCCCTTGGCCCTACTCCTTCCCCATGGCCCTACTCCTTCCCCTTGGCCCTACTCCTTCCCCTTGGCCCTACTCCTTCCCCATGGCCCTACTCCTTCCCCATGGCCCTACTCCGATCTACCCCTGCACATGGACTTGGTACTGGTACCCCTTGTGTATATAACCAAGTTATCATTACTCAGTACTGGTACCCCTTGTATATAACCAAGTTATCATTACTCAGTACTGCTACCCCATGTTTATAGACAAGTTATCATTACTCAGTACTGGTACCCCTTGTATATAACCAAGTTATCATGACTCAGTACTGGTACCCCTTGTTTATAGACAAGTTATTGTTACTCATTGTGTATTTATTCCTTGTGTTATTATTTGTCTATTTTCTTTCTCTCTGTATTGTTGGGAAGGCCCCGTTAGCATTTCACTGTTACTTCGTAAACCTGTTGTTTACGAAGCATGTGACAAATCAAATTTGATTGGACTTTAGAGATATACAAACATTGAAGATCTGCAAATATAAGTAATTACATTATTGCCACGCACCTACAACAAGAAAACTCAGATGTGAGAATGCTTTGAAAATATTGAAGGATTAGGGCCAACAGATGGAACGTTTATTGTTTATTACGAGTCTTGTCCTGGGGCAGAACTGAACCATGTCCACTAGATAGGCCAGCTGCAAAGTCAGAATTGTCTATATTGTAAAAATTCATGAAAACTAAAATTAGCTTTTTGTTCTATGGTTAGGCATTAGAGTTAGCAATATGATTAAGGAGAAAGAGATGGGGATAGAGGGGGGAGGAGAGACAGAGAGAGGGATAGAGAGGGGAGGAGAGACAGAGAGAGGGATAGAGAGGGGAGGAGAGACAGAGAGAGGGGGAGGAGAGACAGAGAGAGGGATAAGAGGGGGAGGAGAGACAGAGAGAGGGGGAGGAGAGACAGAGAGAGGGGAGGAGAGAGGGATAGAGGGGGGAGGAGAGACATAGGAGAGACGGAGGAGAGGGGGAGGAGAGACGGAGGAGAGAAGGAGGAGAGGGGGGAGGAGAGGGGGAGGAGAGACGGAGAGAGGGAGGAGAGGGGGAGGAGAGACGGAGAGACGGAGAGAGGGGGGAGAGGGGGAGGAGAGACAGAGAGAGGGGGAGGAGAGACAAAGAGAGGGGGAGTAGAGACAGAGATAGGGCGAGGGGAGACAGAGAGAGGGGGGGAGAGGGGGAGGAGAGAGGGGGGGAGAGGGGGAGGAGAGACGGAGGAGAGGGGGAGGAGAGACGGAGAGAGGGAGGAGAGGGGGAGGAGAGACGGAGAGACGGAGAGAGGGGGGAGAGGGGGAGGAGAGGGGGAGGAGAGACAGAGAGAGGGGGAGGAGAGACAAAGAGAGGGGGAGTAGAGACAGAGATAGGGCGAGGGGAGACAGAGAGAGGGGGGGAGAGGGGGAGGAGAGACAGAGAGAGGGGGAGGAGAGACAGAGAGAGGGGGAGGAGAGACAGAGAGAAGGGGAGGGGGAGGAGAGACGGGGGAGTAGAGACAGATAGGGGGAGGAGAGACGGAGGAGAGAAGGAGGAGAGGGGGAGGAGAGACGGAGGAGAGGGGGAGGAGAGACGAGGAGAGGGGGAGGAGAGACGGAGAGAGGGGGGAGAGGGGGAGGAGAGGGGGAGGAGAGACAGAGAGAGGGGGAGGAGAGACAAAGAGAGGGGGAGTAGAGACAGAGATAGGGCGAGGGGAGACAGAGAGAGGGGGGGAGAGGGGGAGGAGAGACAGAGAGAGGGGGAGGAGAGACAGAGAGAGGGGGAGGAGAGACAGAGAGAAGGGGAGGGGGAGGAGAGACGGGGGAGGGGAGGGGGAGGAGAGGGGGAGGAGAGACAGAGAGAGGGGGAGGAGAGGGGGAGGAGAGACAGAGAGAGGGGGAGGAGAGGGGGAGGAGAGAGAGAGAGGGGGAGGAGAGACAGAGAGAGGGGGAGGGGAGACAGAGAGAGGGGGGGAGAGGGAGAGGAGAGACAGAGAGAGGGGGAGGAGAGGGGGAGGAGAGACAGAGAGAGGGGGAGGAGAGGGGGAGGAGAGACAGGGAGAGGGGGAGGAGAGACAGAGAGAGGGGGAGGAGAGGGGGAGGAGAGACAGAGAGAGGGGGAGGAGAGGGGGAGGAGAGACAGAGAGAGGGGGAGGAGAGACAGAGAGAGGGGGAGGAGAGGGGGGAGGAGAGACAGAGAGAGGGGGAGGAGAGAGGGGGAGGAGATGGGGGAGAGAGGGGGAGGAGAGATGGAGAGAGGGGGAGGAGAGATGGAGAGAGGGGGAGGAGAGACGGAGAGAGGGGGAGGAGAGGGGGAGGAGAGATGGAGAGAGGGGGAGGAGAGGGGGAGGAGAGATGGAGAGAGGGGGAGGAGAGACGGAGAGAGGGGGAGGAGAGGGGAGGAGAGACGGAGAGAGGGGGAGGAGAGACAGAGAGAGGGGGAGGAGAGACAGAGAGAGGGGGAGGAGAGACAGGAGAGAGGGGGAGGAGAGGGGGAGAGAGGGGGAGGAAGAGACGGAGAGAGGGGGAGGGGGAGACAGAGAGCGGGTGGGAGAGGGGGAGGAGAGACAGAGAGAGGGGGGAGAGGGGGGAGGAGAGACAGAGAGGGGGGGAGAGGGGGAGGGAGAGAGACAGGAGGGGGAGGAGAGACAGAGAGGGGGAGGAGAGGGGGAGGAGGAGAGACAGAGGGGGGAGGAGAGACAGAGGGGGAGGAGAGACAGAGAGGGGAGGAGAGACAGAGAGAGAGGGGGAGGAGAGGGGGAGGAGAGACAGAGAGAGGGGGAGGAGAGACAGAGAGAGAGAGGGGGAGGCGAGACAGAGAGAGGGGGAGGAGAGACAGAGAGAGAGAGGGGGAGGAGAGACAGAGAGAGGGGGAGGGGAGGAGAGAGACAGAGAGAGGGGGGAGGGGAGGGGGAGGAGAGAAAGAGAAGAGAGAGAGGGGGAGGAGAGACAGAGAGAGAGAGGGGGAGGAGAGGGGGAGGAGAGACAGAGAGAGGGGGAGGAGAGACAGAGAGAGGGGGAGGAGAGACAGAGAGGGGCAGGAGAGGGGGAGGAGAGACAGAGAGGGGGAGGAGGAGGAGGGGAGGAGAGACAGAGAGGGGGAAGAGAGGGGAGGAGAGACAGAGAGGGGGAGGAGAGACAGAGAGGGGGAGGAGAGACAGAGAGAGGGAGGAGAGACAGAGGGGGAGGCGAGAGGGGGAGGAGAGAAAGAGAGAGAGAGGGGGAGGAGAGACAGAGAGAGAGGGGGAGGAGAGGGGGAGGAGAGACAGAGAGAGGGGGAGGAGAGACAGAGAGAGAGAGGGAGAGAGAGGGGAGGAGAGACAGAGAGAGAGAGGGGAGGAGAGACAGAGAGAGGGGGAGGGGAGGGGGAGGAGAGACAGAGAGAGGGGGAGGGGAGGGGGAGGAGAGAAAGAGAGAGAGAGGGGGAGGAGAGACAGAGAGAGAGAGGGGGAGGAGAGACAGAGAGAGAGAGGGGGAGGAGAGGGGGAGGAGAGACAGAGAGAGGGGGAGGAGAGGGGGAGGAGAGACAGAGAGGGGCAGGAGAGTGGGAGGAGAGACAGAGAGAGGGGGAGGAGGTATAGAGAGAAAAAGAAGCCATTGTGTGAGAGAAAGAGGAGATGGAAATAAATGTCACAGCTCAGTGTGTCCCACTATCTCCAAGCTTACCGCATTTTATTGAACCTTTAACTAGGCAAGTCAGTTAAGAGCAAACCCGACGAGGCTGGGCCAATTGTGCGCCGCCCTATGGGTCTCCCAATCACGGCCGGTAGTGATAGCCTGGCTATGGTTTATGATGTTATTACGCAAAACACAGGGCTCTATGTATTACTGTAGAACTACTGTATACAAAACACAGGGCTCTGTGTATTACTGTAGTAGGACTACTGTATACAAAACACAGGTCTCTATGTCTTACTGTAGTAGGAC
The DNA here is from genome assembly GCF_002021735.2 of Oncorhynchus kisutch. Taxonomy (NCBI): domain Eukaryota; kingdom Metazoa; phylum Chordata; class Actinopteri; order Salmoniformes; family Salmonidae; genus Oncorhynchus; species Oncorhynchus kisutch. The sequence goes on from NW_022261981.1 coordinate 2,252,679, forward strand.
TACTGTATACAAAACACAGGGCTCTATGTATTACTGTAGTAGACCTACTGTATACAAAACACAGGGCTCTGTGTATTACTGTAGACCTACTGTATACAAAACACAGGGCTCAATGTATTACTGTAGTAGACCTACTGTAGACAAAACACAGGGCTCTATGTATTACTGTAGTAGACCTACTGTAGACAAAACACAGGGCTCTGTGTATTACTGTAGACCTACTGTATACAAAACACAGGGCTCAATGTATTACTGTAGACCTACTGTATACAAAACACAGGGCTCAATGTATTACTGTAGACCTACTGTAGACGAAACACAGGGCTCTATCTATTATCTATTGTGCTTCTACACCTGCATTGCTTGCTGTTTGGGGTTTTAGGCTGGGTTTCTGTACAGCACTTTGAGATATCAGCTGATGTACGAAGGGCTATATAAATAAATTTGATTTGATTTGATAGTACTGTAGTAGACCTACTGTATACAAAACACAGGGCTCTATGTATTACTGTTGTAGACCTACTGTATACAAAACACAGGGCTCTATTACTGTAGTAGACCTACTGTATACAAAACACAGGTCTATGTCTTACTATAGACCTACTGTATACAAAACACAGGGCTCTATGTATTACTGTAGTAGACCTACTGTATACAAAACACAGGGCTCTATGTATTACTATAGACCTACTGTATACAAAACACAGGGCTCTGTATTACTGTAGACCAACTGTATACAAAACACAGGGCTCTATGTATTACTGTAGACCTACTGTATACAAAACACAGGGCTCTATGTATTACTGTAGTAGACCTACTGTATACAAAACACAGGGCTCTATGTATTACTGTAGTAGACCTACTGTATACAAAACACAGGGCTCTATGTATTACTGTAGACCTACTGTATACAAAACACAGGGCTCTATGTATTACTGTAGTAGACCTACTGTATACAACATATTCTCATCGTCAATCTGATAGAACAGGAGTTTGAGAATATACAGATAAATCCAACTGTATACAACATGTTCTCATCTTCAATCTGATAGAACAGGAGTTTGAGAATATACAGATAAATCCAATAACATTGTTGTCATATAAGCAATAAGAATTACACTACAACTCTGAACAAACCTTACAGATTTCCCCTTTACTCTGGTTCTTCTTGATGTTATGAAGATACATCTTCATAGTAACATTTATAATGTTTGTTACATTAGCCATTTGTATTCTGTTCTTGTAACAAAAGTAATTTCAGAACCAAATGAACTAGAAAAGATATTCTAAAATGATTTTATACATTTTTTGATGAGGTTTCTATTTCTCCCATTCTTGTTTGTTTCAGCCATGGCCATCAGTGACCCGTTCTTCAGCGGTAACCAGTCATCCTGGATGTCTTTCCCTCCAGTCAGCATCAGACACAGGACAGACCTCAGGCTGCAGTTCCAGACTCTGTCACCAGAGGGCATTGTCTTCTACACAGCACAGCACCTCAGTGCCCGGGCCGGTAGGAACAAACACAACCATTCTACCCCTCCACACTGCTCTGTTTTCATGTCATTTGTGGTTTATAGAAACGTGCTAATAATATAAGTACATTCAGAATGACAACAACATTAATCACCATCGTATCCCTCTGTTCCTCTCTGTCATCCACAGGAGACTTCTTCTGTGTGTCCCTGACATCGGGGTTGGTCCAGCTGCGTTACAACCTGGGTTCTGGAACCAACGTGTTACAGTCCACTAACAGAGTGGACACCAGCGGAGGGACCTGGCACACGGTACCATGTCAAATCAAATCACATTTTATTTGTCACATGCGACGAATACAACAGGTGTAGGATCTTACATTGAAATGCTTCTTTTTTTAGTTAAAAATATATATATTTTACCTTTATTTAACTAGGCAAGTCAGTTAAGAACAAATTCTTATTTTCAATGACGGCCTGGGAACAGTGGGTTAACTGCCTGTTCAGGGGCAGAACGACAGATTTGTACCTTGTCAGCTCGGGGGCTGGAACTTGCAACCTTTCAGTTACTAGTCCAACGCTCTAACCACTAGGCTACCCTGCCGCCGCACTTACAAGCCCTTAACCAACAACACAGTTGTAAGCAAAAAAAGACACAATAGCACAATTGGTTAGGTGGCCGTATAACGGAAGCCATCTCCTCCTGCCACATTATGTTCTTACACCTGTACAGAACAGGCAAGAACATTACAGCTGCGTTTGTGCTGAAAACACATCAGATATTTACAGGATCTGGATAAATAATTAGAAAACACACGCAAATAATATTTTCTGTAAAGATTTGATGTTGTTATCATTCCAGGTGAGGGCAGGCAGGACAGGCCACCAGGGGTACCTGGTTCTGGACGGGCTGGAGGTGAAGCAGAACGACACCGAGGGAGGGATGTCCACTCTGGACGTGGCCACGGACCTCTTCGTCGGCGGGGTCTCCGACCTGAGCTCCATCTCTACGTTCTCCGTGGAGAACGAGCCTGTGGGTTTTACCGGAGGCGTGAGAGAGCTTGTCTTAAACGGACACGACTTTGACCTGACGGCGACAGGGGCCCTGGGAGGGGCCAATGTGGGCGACTGGGACGGGACTGCGTGTGGGTACAAGGTGTGCCAGAACGGCGGCCGCTGTACTGCGTTGAGCGGCGCCGATTCGGACTCCTTTATGTGCACCTGCCCTCCTCGTTGGACGGGTCCTGTGTGTAACCAGTCGGTGTATTGTGTCAATAACCTGTGTCAACATGAATCATTGTGTTTCTCTGATCTTGTGATTGGCTCATACGACTGTTTCTGTCCTCTCGGGTGGGAGGGGAGGTACTGCGATAAGCAGGTCGGCCTATCCATGACCACTCTGAAGTTCGTTGGGAAATCATATCTGAAATACAGGGATCCTAAATTCAACACAAGGAATCTGAGGTACACGCAGGTTTCGTTTAACTTTACAGCCAGCGGGAACGAAGGGTTGATTCTGTGGATGGGAAGAGCGGAGCACGATGACGACGATTACCTTGCTGTCGGGCTCCAGGCGGGCCACCTCAAAATCGCAGTCAACCTCGGAGAGAGGCTCTCCCTCCCGCTCACTTTCAGAAACGTCACGTTGTGTTGCAACAAATGGCATTATTTATCTATCTCTCTGAACAGTACCATTATTCAGGTGTTCCTGGATGACGAGAGGGTCCTTTTCGAAGACGTGGACCCCTTCGAGCGTTACGTTGCCATGAATTACGGGGGTCTGTTGTACTTGGGAGGGTTCGAGTTGCACAGGAACATCTCAACAGTGACGTCTGGGCTGTTTACCAAAGGATTTGTGGGAGATCTTAAAGACGTGCGTTTGTATCAGGACCCCAGACAACTGCAGTTCCTCCAAAACAGCGAAGGATTTAATGTTCACAAAAGTAATGAGTAGTTCTGTAACTTGTGAAAATAGGTGATTAATGTGTTGTGATAAAGAAGTTTCTAGAATGTAATAATTTAGTTCTTTATACACTATTTGTATGGCAAGCCAAGTTGTATTCATTATGCACCAAATGGAAGAAAACAAACAGGGAGGACAACTTCCTGGAATTGTTCATAAGCGTTAGTGTTGTTTTTTAAAATCCATTGTGTGCCCTGATGAACACAACTCTGTTGAAACTGCCAACTCCTCAGTAGATGGTTTATACCCGAAGTATTAAGAACACCTTCCTAATATTGAGTTGCTCCCCTCCCTTTTCCCCTCAGAACAGCCTCAGTTTGTCGGGTCATGGACTCTACAAGGTGTCAAAAGCGTTCCACAAGGCTACTGGCCCATGTTGACTCCAATGATTCCCACAGTTGTGTCAAGTGGCTGGATGTCCTTTGGCTGGTGGACCATTTGATTACACACAGGAAACTGTTGAGTATGAACAACCCAGCAACGTTGCAGTTCTTGACACACGACTGGTGTGCCTGGCACCTACTACGCCATTCAAAGGCACAAATCTTTAGTCTTGTCCGTTCACCCTCTGAATGGCACACACACAATCCATGTCTCACCTGTCTACTACACTGATTGAAGAGAAACTCAATAAAGGATCATAGCTTCCACCTGGTCAGTCTGTCATGGAAAGAGCAGGTGTTCTTCATGTTTTATATACTCAGTGTAAGTCTGATTAGAATATACATTCCTCTCCTAAAAAAGGACATCTTTCTTCTCAACAATAAAAAGATCACCTTTATTACCAGCTGTACATGAACACGGTGCAGAAGGCACACTTGATTTTCGAATGTACATGACAAGCCAAAATGTACAGACACAATATTTGTCGATAGAAAAAAAAACAATTTCTGTATAGCAATTTAAAAAAATAAAATGGAAAAAAACAGAATAAGAGAAGCTGCTTTAATTCAAATGTTTTCTTGTTTTCTGCTAATCAAAATAGTTAGTTTCTCTCGCCTCTGTATTAAATTCATGTCAAACTGCTGAAGTCGCCAGAACTTCCCTTCCATCTCTACTCCAACAGTCCATCTGGGTATGCCTGTTATTTTGTGTTTCATGCTATAGAAAACATTCAAAGAATAGTTCAGCGATTTTACATATTAAAAGATTTGTTTCTTTACCCTGGAAACAATCTATGGACAAGAGGGAACGACTACAATCCACACTAAGTATTAGCGACATTAGCGTTTTGGGATCATTTCCCAGTCTAAGTCAGTCTACCCTGTTTAGCATGTGTTAAATATCATGCCCAAATCATTGCTGCCTCCTTATCCATAGACTGCTTTTAAAAGGTATGGAAACATGTCAAATCATTGAGCTATCCCTTTAAACCACTGGTTGGGATCTATATCAGAGCACAATGCTCAGAGCACAATGCTCAGAGCACAATGCTCAGTGCACAATGCTCAGTGCACCAAGTCACCATGTGACATGCAGAAATATACAGTCAAATTAACACTTTAAAAAACTGGAGAATTTCAAAACTTGAAATATCGCCTCAAAGCCTTAACGGTTGGTTTTTAAGAAAGCAGATCTCAGAATGTGTAATCCTATGAAGTGTTGACCTCTACTGTATTTTAAAAAGAACATATATATATAAAAGGGACAATGCCACTAAAACTGTTGTAGGGTCGACCATCTCGGGGCGGGTCGTACAAAACAACTCATGAGTGACTGTCTTTGGAACTTCTCCTGGATTTCTCATAATCAGAGTCTCTCCTGCTGTGTTTGTGACGGTTCCCGTGGTCACCGTCGCTATGGTGCCGTTCTTTCCTCCTCTCGCTGTGACCGTGGCGCTCGTTAGGTGCCGGCTCCCTCTGTGGTGAGAAGAAGAGTCTTTACTCCGGTCTCTCTCTCTGCTACGGCTTCTATCTCGTTTCTTTCCCCTCTCTTGGCTGTGGTTCCGGCTCTTCTCTCCGTGACGGGACTCACTGTGGTGCCGGTGTCTCCCGTACTGGTCCCGGTCCTCCTTCTTGTGGCCCGACCCGGGCTGCCTGTCCCAGGGGTTGCTGTACAGAATCCTCTCCGCTGCCCCCTTCTGGTCCTCTTTGGCAGCGGCGGATGGGGGCAGGTTCGGGTTGAACGATTCAGCGGAGTCAAACCTCTGAGGGTCACCACCGTAAGCTAACGGTAGCCCCCCGGGGAAAGAGTTGGGAGATGTGGGACCTGGACCAGGTTGAGCCCATTGTGTTATTCCAGCATGATTATGCATCTGTGGGTCGTGAGGTGGCGGGTACATCATGGGTGGTGGGGGGCCAGTAGGGTAGCTGAAGTTGGTGGTTAGCTGGGGCGGGTGCTGGAAAGGTGGCGGTGCGGTGTTACTGAAGGGGGGGACAGGTGGTGCTGGCTGGTACTGGAAGTCTACAGGAGGTCCTCCAGGCTGGAGGGGGATGGGGCCATAGGGACCAACCTGTAGTGGGCCATGGTCTGGAGGTGGGCGTCTGTAGCCAGTCTGGTGGTGGTGGGAGGGGTATCCGTGTTGAGCTGCCATAGGACGATACTTCCTGGTGGTCAGGACAGGAACAGGTTGGGGGTGATCCTGTGTTCCTGCTGATTGGACAGCAGTTGGTTCTTCAGTCATATTGGAATACGCAGAGCTTTTCTTCAGGATTCCACTCGGAAGGGGTTTTGGTGTGGGGACGCTTTCCTCAACAGAAGCGTTGGTACGTGGGTGTAGGAGACAAGAGAGTAGATGTCTTCTCTTCTTTGGATGTATCCTTTTCGCACAACACCGAATCTCCTTTGTTTAAGGAGCCGTCTGTGTTGGGATCCGTGGAGAGGCTGGCCAGGAAGGACTCTGTCGAGACGTCTGGAGGTTTGTCTTTCAGAGAGACCGACGGGCCACGGTAAGCCACACCCTCCTCTTTCTCCAACACGTTGTTGTTAGCGGTAGACGTTTCAGCCAAGCTGGAAGACACAGGTTCCTCTGCTTTGACCGTTTTGGGTTCCCTCTTCTTGATGACAAAACCAGTCTGTCTGTGAGCACCAGCGCTGGGACTCTTAGTGGTGGTGGAGCTTCCTGGAGTGGTTGCTGCTCCTCCGTCAGCCTTGGAGGTCTGTGGAGCCGAGGGCTCTCGACCATCATCACCCAGCAGTGGAGGGTTACCTGAGGAAGGAAGGAGCAAGCCGAAACGTAAGGTGTGGTTCAAAGACATGTTGCTATTATGAGTTAAAAGGTAAGTAAACAAAGCTTCAAATTGCAAATGGTGTTGAAGTGAGCACAGGCCTTTTATGTTTAGGTTTACCTGAGAAGTCTGGTAGGGGCAGAAGCTCCCCGCCCCAACTACGCAACACCCCCGGAAGGAAACGTAGTGGTTGGTACCCCTCTTCAGTATCTTCACCTTCAGCTTCAGCTTTCTCAGAGATGTCTGTATTAGACTGTTCTGCTGTGACCACTTCCTCAGCGGTGTTCAGCAATGGTATCTCTTCTCGGTCCTTTTCTTTAGTACTTGAAGCACACAGAGAGGAGATGTAAGAGTTCTCCTCCTCCCGGGTAACTTCTTTGTTGTTTACAGTAACCGTAGTCGTCGCTGTCTCGGGTTTGCTCTCCGGTATGAACCTGGCCGTTTCGTTGATATCGACGGGCAGGAAGTCCCGTTTAGGCCTCTGGCGTATGATCAGACCCAGCAGGAGGTTGGGGCGGTTGTTTTCCAGTCCTGTTAAAGAGCAACACCGATGAAAAGCACAGTCTAAAATTGAAATAAAATCATAAAATACATGAAAACTAATTTAATAAATGGAACATTGGTTGGCCACACCCATGTATTATGTAGATTGCCAAATAAGAATCTATTCTGAATGGACTAAGACAACCTAATAACATAAAAGTAGGCAAAGTAAATGTTTTTAGATAATAAAGCATCATGATTTACATTGTGAGAATATTGCGCATATTCCTTCAAAAGGTATATGGGGTCATGAATCATCATGGGTTGGTTTCCCAGACCCAGATTATTAGCTAGAGCAGGGATGGGCAAACGTTTTGGCTCGAGGGCCGCACATTTTTTGGAGGGACCAATTTGTCTAAATCTATTCGCGGGCCAGATAAAAAGGGCAGTTATTTAATAGATAAGTCCATTATAATTTCTACATACTGGCCACATCTAAAACTAGATTTTTTTTTATTTTATTTTACCTTTATTTTACTAGGCAAGTCGGTTAAGAACAAATTCTTATTTTCAATGACGGCCTAGGAACAGTGGGTTAACTGCCTGTTCAGGGGCAGAACGACAGATTTGTACCTTGTCAGCTCGGGGATTCGAACTTGCAACCTTTCTGTTACTAGTCCAACACTCTAACCACTAGGCTACCCTGCCGTCCCTACACTCTAACCACTAGGCTACCCTGCCGTCCCTACACTCTAACCACTAGGCTACCCTGCCGTCCCTACACTCTAACCACTAGGCTACCCTGCCGCCCCTAAAGGAGTGTTTTTTATTTGACCAAAATATATATATTTGAAAGAATTTACTCAAAACTCTCAGACGGTGTTAGCATTGTCAGAAATGCTACAAAAAGAAGGTAGCACATCGTTAGTTCTTAAATAGACACACAAAAAAAAAACATCCGCACCTACAGGGCCTTCAAAAAGTATTCACATGACTCTTCCCACATGTTGTTGTGTCACTGGCCTATACATAACACCCCATGATGTCAAAGTGGAATTATGATTTTCAAAATGCTTAGAAATTAATAAAATGTAAAGCTGAAATGTCTTGAGTCAACAAGTATTCAACCCCTTGTTATGGCAAGTCTAAAAAAAAGTTCAAGAGTAAAAATGTGCTTAACAAGTCCCATAATAAGTTGGCTGGACTCACTGTGTGCAATAATAATGTTTAACAAGATTTTTGAACGACTACCTCATCTCTGTACCCCACACATACAATTATCTGTAACGTCCCTGAGTCAAGCAGTGAATTTCAAACAGATTCAAAAGACCAAGGACGTTTTCCAATGCCTCGTAGAGAAGGGCACCTGTTGGTAGATGGTTAAAGCTTGGTAAAGTTATTATACTCTTTGGATGGTGTATGAATAAACCCAGTCACTAGAAAAATGCAGGCGTCCTTCCTAACTCAGTTGCCGGAGAGGAAGGAAACCACTCAGGGATTTCACCATGGTGACTTTAATGTGAACAGAGAGAAACTTGGCCGAAACTTTTACAAATTGGATAATTAAACTTTCTGTAATCCAAACATTTGGAATGGTCCGTGGTTATTTAAACAATAATCATGTCAAATCAGTTGTTGTTTTGTGATATCATTAAGGATGGTATAACCAAATAACGTTAACTCCAAATGTCCCAGTTATCAGATTTACATCTGAATGTTGTGGAACTTACGTGATTTCAGCCTTCTAAATGAGAATTGTTTTCCCATGTAAAGTTTTACCCAGTCAGTAATCGTGAGCAGACATTATGTCGGCGTCACGTTGGGCAAGTTGGAACCAGTGTTTTTCAAATGCGCCAAATAAATTGACATTTTGGATATCGATGGAATTAAATGGAAGAAAAAGGACCATTTGTGATGTTTATGGGACATATTGGAGTGCCAACAGAAGAAGCTCGTCAAAGGTAAGGCATGAATTATATGTTTATTTCTGCGTTTTGTGTCGCGCCTGCAGGGTTGAAATATGCCTTTCTCTCTTTGTTTACTGGTGTGCTATCCTCAAATAATAGCATCGTTTGCTTTCACCGTAAAGCATTTTTGAAATCTGACACGTTGGCTGGATTCACAACAATTGTAGCTTTAATTTGGTATATTGAATATGTGATTTCAAAGTTTTTTTAAGTAAAAAAAAAAATATGTATTTGAATTTGGCGCTCTGCATTTTCACTGGATGTTGGTCAGGTGGGACGCTACCGTCCCACATATCCCAGAGAGGTTAAAACAACTAGAGATTCTGTCGACTGACTTCCCAGAAAATGAACTGGGTGATTTAAAAGAGATTATTATTATACTATTCAACTGTATGTACGGTAGTTTAATTCCTTTGTCTCTCTTTCCCCATCCCTTTTATTGTGTAACAAGTAATCATATTGGGTTAATGATCCACTAGGGACTTTTCATTGCATCATGTTAATAATCAGTATTCAATACTATACTGTGTGTGTATGTCTGTGTGATTATTTCATTAGTTAGTAAATAATTAAGCTGATTCATCATGGAGACTAGGGTTTGTGCAGATTTATAGGATATTACAACGTTCAGAATGAGACTGAAATAGGAGCAAATGATTCATGGATGACGGGTACGATATCGAGATTCTGATATTCTTGGGTTAAATCAGGAAACGGTAACTTGTTAAATAATCTTTTCCTGTGGTGCCCCAGAATAATTTCTTTATTTTTTATTTATTTTACCTTTATTTAACCAGGCAAGTCAGTTAAGAACACATTCTTATTTTCAATGACGGCCTGGGAACAGTGGGTTAACTGCCTGTTCAGGGGCAGAACGACAGATTTGTACCTTGTCAGCTCGGGGGTTTGAACTCGCAACCTTCCGGTTACTAGTCCAATGCTCTAACCACTAGGCTACGCTGCCGCCCCGTAATAATTGCGTAATAATTTAACGTGGCATGTTGTTATTTGATGACGAGCCGTCATCGCATTAATGGTAGTCACGTCACGTCAGAATGGAACAACAACATTGTAATTACTTCACAACACCAATTTCAATTGACAGAGTGAAAAGGAAGCCTGTACAGAATACTGCAAAAGAAAATGGGGTAAAGCAATTAACTTTTTGTCCTGAATACTAAGTGTTATTTTGGGGCAAATCCAATACATTACACCACTCTCCGTATTTTCAAGCTGTGCCTTGTTATGGGTGTGCTTGTAATCGTTAAGGACGGGGGAGTTTTTCAGGATAAAAAGAAACGTAATGAGCTAAGCACAGGTAAAATCCTAGAGGAAAACCTGGTTCACTCTGCTTTCCACAAGACAATGGGAGATTAATTCACATTTCAGCAGGACAATAATCTAAAACACAAGGCCAAATCTACACTAGAGTGTAGAGTGCTTACCAGGAAGACAGTGAAAGTTCCTAAGAGGCAGAGTTACAGTTTTGACTTAAATCTACCCATGAAAGTCAACTAATTATACTATTGTGTGAGCCATCAGACTAGAAAGAGCTTTGAACAGAGACAATTGAGCATGCTTTTCAGTCTAAGAGTAGGCTTGATCTGGGAAACCAGTACCAGATTAATCCAACATATTCTTTTGTTTATTAGGATCTCTTTAGCCAATGAAAGTCTATTCGCCCAATATACGTAGAGAGTAGTTGGTTGTTACCTGGGCCATCAAAGGGAACCAATTGGTGTGGGACTTTCTCAATAGCACCCAAGGGGATGAGATACATGTCTTTGACTTGTTTCAAGTTGTTGGCGACCACGCCGAAGCGTTTACGGCTACTGAAGTAGGCATAGAGCAGAGTGTAGTGGATCTCATCCTCGTCGGTCTCAGGGGAAAAACGAATCAAACACACCTCCTGAAAAGAAAATACCAAAATAAAGGGAGGAAAGAAATTCTATTTAACTCCTCAGTTCCTTTAATATAATACATTTATTTAACCAGGTGGGAAAGTTAATAAATTCCTATTTACAATCATTGACTTAAGTGTCAAGAAACACAAAACATTTTCTGCATTGTACCCCAAAACATAGCTACTATTCAGCTCCAGTTCAGGCACAGATTGTCTTGGAAAGATGAATACACTTTTACTGCCCAGGCCACCCATATGTAAAATATGATATATACACATGACTACGCTTTGGATAAACGTGTCTGCTAAATGGCATAATATTGGTATATCCTACTGGCACATCTTGAGTCTTGGCCAGGTTACTGTAAAAGCTCTTTGTGACAACTTCTGATGTTTAAATCCATTTATCATATTTCAAGCAGGTCGGCCTACACTTTGAAGGTACCTTTGTTCCAGTGGCTCTGATTTTGTCCAGGTAGTCCCATACGATCTGTGGGGAGATCCTCCCACCCATCTGGAAACTCTCCGGCAGATCCTGATAACAGGGATTATCACCATCAGCATGTCATATCCCTTTGAGCAGGGTGAAGTTATTAATGACACTTTAGTTGGTGTATCAATACAAAGATAGGGACATCCTTCCTAACTCCGTTGCTGGAGAGGAAGGAAACCTCTCAGGGATTTCACGAGGCCAATGGTGACTTAAACAGTTACACGGAACCCAAACCGGCTGCGCGCGTGCGCCATCGTGCATATATTTATTTGAAAATGGCTGTCTAGCAATGATCAACAACTAGCTTGAAGGATTTTAAAAATAATAAATGTGGGGAAAAAAACTTGTACAATCCAGGTGTGAAAAGCTCTTATAGTACCCCAGTTTGTTAGAATTTTTCTTCAACTTTGGCAGAGTATTGTGTTGATCGTTGACCAAAAAAATCTAATGAAATCAATTTTAATCGCACCTTGTTGCAGCAAAATTTGGAAAACTTTGAAGGCCCTGTATTTCCAAAACGTTGGTTTACTTTAATGTAGCTGTGAGCTAGGTGTTGATAGCAACTGGCTGACTCATTTAGTGCTAATGTATCATCAGCAGGCTGGTAGGGCTAATGTTAGCAGGCTGGTAGGGCTAATGTTAGCAGGCTGGTAGGGCTAATGTTAGCAGGCTGGTAGGGCTAATGTTAGCAGGCTGGTAGGGCTAATGTTAGCAGGCTGGTAGGGCTAATGTTAGCAGGCTGGTAGGGCTAATGTTAGCAGGCGGGTAGGGCTAATGTTAGCAGGCGGGTAGGGCTAATGTTAGCAGGCTGGTAGGGCTAATGTTAGCAGGCTGGTAGGGCTAATGTTAGCAGGCTGGTAGGGCTAATGTTAGCAGGCTGGTAGGGCTAATGTTAGCAGGCGGGTAGGGCTAATGTTAGCAGGCTGGTAGGGCTAATGTTAGCAGGCTGGTAGGGCTAATGTTAGCAGGCTGGTAGGGCTAATGTTAGCAGGCTGGTAGGGCTAATGTTAGCAGGCTGGTAGGGCTAATGTTAGCAGGAGAGTAGGGCTAATGTTAGCAGGAGAGTAGGGCTAATGTTAGCAGGAGAGTAGGGCTAATGTTAGCAGGCTGGTAGGGCTAATGTTAGCAGGAGAGTAGGGCTAACGTTAGCAGCCTACTTGGCTAGCAACCTTGGAAATGGATTTGTAACAATAAATTCATCAAGTATGTGGTTACGTTTATGCCATCTACCCTTCAACGTGATAGTTTGTTGAGTTGTTAATATAAATGGCATTTAGATAACGGCATTCCATAACTAGAACATCTAAATGCTGTGTTGTAACACGATCACTTTCATGAATAAGCATTAGAGGATTTATAAACACATTTACACTATTTAAAGCATTACATTTCATTAAAGCAAAAACAAATATATGATGCATTTATATGAATTAATAAACATTTATAGGCACTTATAAATATCTTTGTGCAGTTTTACCTCTGTCAGGTGGTCCAGGACACCTGATACAGGGAAGGCTTTAGTGAGGAGCTTGGCCACAGCAGGCATGTTGACAAGCCCTCTCCATAGAGGCTGCAGGTTGGACAGGAAGGAAGCCTCGCCATCTCTGCCACTCATAGACACTGACCTGGAGGCCAGGAATACAAACAACTTTAGAATAACCCTGCACTTAATTCTGCTTTATTGGTCATTTAATAATAATAATTAACAGTGCCAGTCAAAAGTTTGGACACACCTATTCATTCAAGGATTTCTTTATTTGTGCCATTTTCTACATTGTAGAATAATAGTGAACACATCAAAACTATGAAATAACACATATGGAATCATGTAGTAACCAAAAAAATAAACAAGTCTAAATATATTCAAAGCAGCCACCCTCTTCCTTGACGACAGCTTTGCACCCTCTTGGCATTCTCTCAACCAGCTTCATCAAGTAGTCAGTCACCTGGAATGCATTTCAATTAACAGGTGCCTTGTTAAAAGTGAATTGGTCTAATTTCTTTCCATCTTAATGCAATTGAGCCAATCAGTTGTGTTGTGACAAGGTAGGGGGGTATATACAGAAGATAGCCCTATTTGGTAAAAGACCAAGTCCATATTATGGCAAGAAAAGCTCAAATATGCAAAGAGAAACGACAGTCCATCATGACTTTAAGACATGAAGGTCAATCCATCCAGAACATTTCAAGAACTTTTCTTCAAGTGCAGTTACAAAAAACATCAAGCGCTATGATGAAACTGGCCCTCACGAGGACCGCCACAGGAACGGAAGACCCCGAGTTACCTCTGCTACAGAGGATATGCTCATTAGAGATTGCAGCCCAAATAAATACTTCAGAGTTCAAGTAACAGACACATCGACTGTGTGAATCAAGCCTTCATGGTCGAATTGCTGCAAAGAAACCACTACTAAATGGACACTAGTCCCTTTGGTCTGATGAGTCCAATTTTGAGATGTTTGGTTTCAACCACCATGTCTTTGTGAGACGCAGAGTCGGTGAACGGATTATCTCCGCATGTGTGGTTCCCACCGTGAAGCATGGAGGAGGTGGTGTTATGGTGTGGGGTGCTTTGCTGGTGACACAGTCAGTGACTTATTTAGAATTCAAGGCACACTTAACCAGCATGGCTACCACAGCATTCTGCAGCGACACGCCATCCCATCTGGTTTGTGCTTAGTGGGACTATCATTTGTTTTTCAACAGGACAATGACCCAACACACCTCCAGGCTGTGTAAGGGCTATTTGACCAAGAAGGAGAGTGATGGAGTGCTGCGTCAGATGATCTGGCCTCCACAATCACCCGACCTCAACCCAATTGAGATGGTTTGGGATTTATTTATTTAACTAGGCAAGTCAGTTAAGAACAAAGTCTTATTTAAAATGACGGAACAGTGGGTTAACTGCCGACAGATTTTTAACCTTGTCAGCTCGGGGACTCGATCCAAAAACCTTTTGGTTACTGGGCCAACTCTACCTGTCGCACCACAGGATGAGTTGGACCGCAGAGTTAAGGAAAAGTAGCCAACAAGTGCTCAGCATATGTGGGAACTCCTTCAAGACTGTTGGAAAAGCATTCAAAGGTGAAGCTGGTTGAGAGAATGCCAAGAGTGTGCAGAGCTGTCGTCAAGGCAAAAGGTGGCTACTTTGAAGAATCTAAAATCTATTTTGCTTAAACACTTATGGTTATTACATAGTTTGATGTCGTCACTATTATTATACAATGTAGAAAATAAAAGTGCAATCCTGGAAGGAGGTTTGTCCAAACCTGACTGGTACAGTATATTTTCTAAATACATTTAGAATGGCCGTGTAACTAACTCAACACCACTTTACTTTGTATGACAATTACATTGATAGCCTTTGTGATTCTATCACAAGGACGAGAATGATGAAGTACAATATGGCCACTGTGCTTTGCCTTCTCTTTGGGTTGTAGGCCGTGTTCCTGGAAAATGACTAACATTTGCGGATGTAAACAGGGGTGACTGACTGACTGTTCTGGGTAATTGACTGATTGATCCACATACCTCCCCTTGTAGTTGGAGAAGGTTTTGGCGCTGAGGAGGCTCTCCTCTAGGACTAAGAGGTGAAGGTCGTGGTCCTTAGCAGATGAGGAGGGTGTCCCTCCCTCTGTAGAGGTAGTGGTGGCAGACGGTGTGTTCGTGGTCTGTCCCCCTGTAGTGCTGGAGGTAGTGGTAGTAGACTGTGTGTTCTTGGTTACTGCCTCTGTAGTGCTGGTAGCAGACCGTCTCCTCACTACACTAGTGGCCACTTTCACCACTTTGGTAGGAGCCTCCTCCACAGGTGGAGCCATACGTCCTTCACAAATTACAATTCAATTTAGTCCAATACAAAACCACTGGTAAGAATTGACTTAAAGCCACAATCCTGAGTAGGGCTCATTTGGCATGTTCACCTTCTATCCTCCTAATCCATCTCCCCCCTACTTCCATTCTATCTGATCAAGCATAAACACATATCTATAGTACTTCCACTATCCTTCAAAATCAAAGCAGAAACTGAAAGAACAGAATCAGGGCCTACCTGTGCAGATCTTACAGTTGAGGTCAAACAGGTGAGTCTTATGCAGACTGGTTGTATCTTGGAAAATATTGACGCTCTCGGTTGTTGTCGACAACGTCTTCTCTTGGGGAACTTCCACTGGCTCCTCGGTCACTTTGGAAGCAGCCACAGGCTCTGGCTGGAAGAGTTCAAACAACAACAGTGAGAGTTCATAAGAAATGTATGGACACAGGATAAATTGTATTTCCTTGATTCCTCATTGTCCGATGCATGTTTTTCTTTTAATTTCACCTTTATTTAACCAGGTAGGCTAGTTGAGAACACCTTTATTTAACCAGGTAGGCTAGTTGAGAACACCTTTATTTAACCAGGTAGGCTAGTTGAGAACACCTTTATTTAACCAGGTAGGCTAGTTGAGAACACCTTTATTTAACCAGGTAGGCTAGTTGAGAACACCTTTATTTAACCAGGTAGGCTAGTTGAGAACAAGTTCTCATTTGCAACTGCGACCTGGCCAAGATAAAGCAAAACAGTTCGACACATATAACAACACAGAGTTACACATGGAGTAAAACAAACATACAGTCAATAATACAGTAGAAACAAGTCTATATACGATGTGAGCAAATGAGGTGAGATAAGGGAGGTAAAGGCAAAAAAAGGCCATGGTGGCAAATACAATATAGCAAGTAAAACACTGGAATGGTAGATTTGCAGTGGAAGAATGTGCAAAGTAGAAATAAAAATAATGGGGTGCAAAGGAGCAAAATAAATACAGTAGGGAAAGAGCTAGTTGTTTGGGCTAAATTATAGGTGGGCTATGTACAGGTGTAGTAAAGCTAGTGAGGGAGATAAGCGTTTCCAGTTTCAGAGGTTTTTGTAGTTCGTTCCAGTCATTGGCAGTAGAGAACTGGAAGGAGAGGCGGCCAAAGAAAGAATTGGTTTTGGGGGTGACTAGAGAGATATACCTGCTGGAGCGCGTGCTACAGGTGGGTGATGCTATGGTGACCAGCGAGCTGAGATAAGGGGGGACTTCACCTAGCAGGGTCTTGTAGATGACATGGAGCCAGTGGGTTTGGCGACGAGTATGAAGCGAGGGCCAGCCAACGAGAGCGTACAGGTCGCAATGGTGGGTAGTATATGGGGCTTTGGTGACAAAACGGATTGCACTGTGATAGACTGCATCCAATTTGTTGAGTAGGGTATTGGAGGCTATTTTGTAAATGACATCGCCAGTCGAGGATTGGTAGGAGGGTCAGTTTTACAAGGGTATGTTTGGCAGCATGAGTGAAGGATGCTTTGTTGCGAAATAGGAAGCCAATGCTAGATTTAACTTTGGATTGGAGATGTTTGATATGGGTCTGGAAGGAGAGTTTACAGTCTAACCAGACACCTAAGTATTTGTAGTTGTCCACGTATTCTAAGTCAGAGCCGTCCAGAGTAGTGATGTTGGACAGGCGGGTAGGTGCAGGCAGCGATCGGTTGAAGAGCATGCATTTAGTTTTACTTGTATTTAAGAGCAATTGGAGGCCATGGAAGGAGAGTTTAGTTGTATGGCATTGAGGCTTGCCTGGAGGGTTGTTAACAGTGTCCAAAGAAGGGCCAGAAGTATACAGAATGGTGTCATCTGCGTAGAGGGTGGATCAGAGACTCACCAGCGGCAAAAGCGACATCATTGATGTATACAGAGAAGAGAGTCGGTCCAAGAATTGAACCCTGTGGCACCCCAATAGAGACTGCCTGAGGTCCGGACAGCAGACCCTCCGATTTGACACACTGAACTATCAGAGAAGTAGTTGGTGAACCAGGCGAGGCAATCATTTGAGAAACCAAGGCTATCGAGTCTGCCGATGAGGATGTGGTGATTGACAGAGTCGAAAGCCTTGGCCAGATCAATGAATACGGCTGCACAGTAATGTTTCTTATCGATGGCGGTTAAGATATCGTTTAGGACCTTGAGCATGGCTGAGGTGCACCCATGACCAGCTCTGAAACCAGATTGCATAGCAGAGAGGATATGGTGAGATTCGAAATGGTCGGTATGTTGAGGAGGCAAGGATAGACCAGGGTGTGTTAATTTGAGTAAATACAATTGAGATTCACCCAGAAATGATTAAACAAAAAGGTATGAACTATTTCTTAGGAAGAGGACATGCTCAACTCTATATCATGTAGAACCAATAATCCAGGAGGTCCATAAAGGTGTTAACAGAACATCTGCAGTGTGTGGGCCTGTCTGGTCATGTCCCTTATTAACCCAGCTTCTACGTTTATAAGGACTATGACTAGAGCTGTGGCGGTAACACGGTTAGAGTAACAGCATTACCTATGACCACCAACTATTCCAGAACCCAAAATAAATCACAGAATTCTTTTTTAAAAAGGACCAGAACTCACTTGAACAAGAAGCGTGGTGTTTCTTTACATGAGCTGTGTCTTACCTCGGGCTCTATGGCTTCTGGTGCCTTCCCAGACTCCTGGCTCTCAATCTCTATCTCTCCTTTGTGTGTGATCTTGGTGATGGGTCGCCTCTCCGCCTCTCTCTGCTCCTTCTCAATCATCTCTATCGCCTGGGGGGGGGGGGGGGGGACAAGAACATATTGGTGAATGAATCCCACACAGAAAGAGCAATGATCACAGTCCATTTTGGTAAAAGGTCATTGATAGTTCAGGTCACACAACCCGTTTTAACTTGTCAACATTAAATCAATATGATTTGGTATGATGACTAAGTTTAACTTACAGGGAGGTGTGATGAACCAATGAGGTAAGCTACTTTCATTCTACAATGCCTTTTCTATACAGTGTTTTTAGGGCAGCTTTACCTGACATAGATGAAGCCTTGTCATGGAATAAAAACATACTCAATAGGGGCTCTCCACTGAAAGTCCTATTTAGTCCAGAATTAAGATGAATCTGTCTGGGAAACCGGTCCTTAGAGAACTAGTCAAATACTTCGGAGGAGGACGGCAGGCGGTGCGTTTTAGTGTCGGAGGAGGACGGCAGGCGGTGCGTTTTAGTGTCGGAGGAGGACGGGCAGGCGGTGCGTTTCAGTGTTGGAGGAGGACAGGCGGTGTGTTTTAGTGTCGGAGGAGGACGGGCAGGCAGTGCGTTTCAGTGTTGGAGGAGGGCAGGCGGTGCGTTTCAGTGTTGGAGTAGGGCAGGCGGTGTGTTTCAGTGTTGGAGGAGGGCAGGCAGTGCGTTTCAGTGTTGGAGGAGGACAGGCGGTGTGTTTTAGTGTCGGAGGAGGACGGGCAGGCAGTGCGTTTCAGTGTTGGAGGGCAGGCGGTGCGTTTTAGTGTCGGAGGAGGACGGCAGGCGGTGCGTTTTAGTGTCGGAGGAAGACTGGCAGGCGGTGCGTTTCAGTGTTGGAGGAGGACAGGCGGTGCGTTTCAGTGTCGGAGGAAGACGGGCAGGCGGTGCGTTTCAGTGTTGGAGGAGGACAGGCGGTGTGTTTTAGTGTCGGAGGAGGACAGGCAGGCGGTGTGTTTTAGTGTTGGAGGAGGACAGGCAGTGTGTTTTAGTGTTGGAGGAGGACAGGCAGTGTGTTTTAGTGTTGGAGGAGGACAGGCAGTGTGTTTTAGTGTTGGAGGAGGACAGGCAGGCGGTGTGTTTTAGTGTTGGAGGAGGACAGGCAGGCGGTGTGTTTTAGTGTTGGAGGAGGCCAGGCAGGCGGTGTGTTTTAGTGTTGGAGGAGGCCAGGCAGGCGGTGTGTTTTAGTGTTGGAGGAGGACAGGCAGGCGGTGTGTTTTAGTGTTGGAGGAGGACAGGCAGGCGGTGTGTTTTAGTGTTGGAGGAGGACAGGCAGGCGGTGTGTTTTAGTGTTGGAGGAGGACAGGCAGGCGGTGTGTTTTAGTGTTGCTTACGTGTCTATTCTCTCTCTGTCTCCATGCAGCCAGTTCTTTTGAGGCCAGTTCCTCAGGACTCATCCTTATCAAAGTGCCAGGAGAAATCTCCCCTTTCAGAACCCTCTTGAATAACACCTGAAATACACAAGTTATAAAGTCACATAGCGAGATGAACTGATATCAAAATGTATTTTAGATCATGTTTGCGTTTGTATATCCATTTCATGTAGTTAACGTTCTAAACGCATATCACTTCGAGACCAAGTACCTACTACAAGCTGGGACAAAATCCAATATAATGTCCGTAAAATGTCAGCATCAAAGAGTCAGTATTGTCTAAAAGAGAATTCATTGCCTCAAATTTGTTAACATAACGACTTACATTGTTTTTGGTGTCTTTGAGGTTGAACATCAAGCTCCGGTACTTGCTCTTGTATTTGCAGTCGGTGTCTCTGTAGAAGGCAAACAGCTCTCTCTCAGTCTTCTTGGCCACCTCAGCAGCCTTCTCTGGTGACGCCTGGAAATCAGACTCCTTCAGCCTGAGACAATGTAGGGCACAATAGAGGATTACACAGGAGGAAAATAGAGGATCACCACCCTTCTCTACAGGCAGATACACTACATGGCTAAAAGTATGTAGACACCCCTTCAAATTAACAGATTCTGCCATTTCAACCAAACCTGTTGCTGACAGCCATGCAATCTCCACAGGAAAATACTGGCAGCAGAATGGCCTTACTGAAGAGCTCAGTGACCTTCAACATGGGACCGTCATAGGATGCCACCTTTTCAACAAGTCAGTCAAAGTTCTGCCCAGCTAGAGCTGCCCCGGTCAACTGTATGTGCGGTTATTGTGAAGTGGAAACGTCTAGGAGCAACAACGGCTCAGCTGCAAAGTCATAGACCACACAAGCTCACAGAATTGGACCGCCGAGGGCTGAAGCACGTAGCGTGTAAAAATCGTGTCCTCGGTTGCAACAATCACTACCAAGTTACAAACTGCCTCTGGAAGCAACGTCAGCACAAGAACTGTTCGCCGGGAGCTTCATGAAATGAGTTTCCATTGCCGAGCACTACAGCATACAATGACATTCTAGACGATTCTGTGCTTCCAAATTTGTGGCAACAGTTTGGGGAAGGCCCTTTCCTGTTTCAGCATGACAATGCCCCCGTGCACAAAGTGAGGTCCATACATAAATGGTTTGTCAAGATCAGTGTGGTAGAACATGACTAGCCTGCACAGAGCCCTGACCTCAAATCCATCGAACAACTTTGGGATGAATTGGAACGCTGACAGCGAGCCAGGCCTAATCGCCCAACATCAGTGTCTGACCTCTCTAAAGCTTTTGTGGCTGAATGGAAGCAAGTCCCCACAGCAATGTTACAACATCTAGTGGAAAGCCTTCCCAGAAGAGTGGAGGCTGTTACAGCAACAAAGGGGGGGCCCAACTCCATATTAATGACCATGAGATGTTCGACGAGCAGGTGTCCACATACATTTGGCCGTGCTGTGCATCATCAGACTGTTATAATGGTTATTATACTAAACAGATTGTTGTTAAGTTACTGTTATAACATGTTTAATGACCTCTTCAGGAGGATGTCCTTCAGGGCGTCACGGACGCTCCGTCTGATCTGGTCAACAGACACCGGTTTCTTAGAGGAGGGAGACGACACCTTGGGCCTCTTGGTCTCCTGTTTGACTGACACTCCTAACAGGACACAGCCACAGAGAGTAGGAGACGTCGCAGAGTAGGGCATGTTCATTAGGGCACCGTGTAGTACAACATTTTAAAATGTTTTTTTTTCTCCCCCAATTGAAAACAAGCGTTTCTTATTGGACAAATTCATATATTCCCTCCCCTTTTACAGTTTCATGCCTACTGAGCACGACTCCTGTGAGGGACATGGACAGCAGAATGTAGAAGCACACAACACACCTGATTTCTGCGTAGAATCTTTTACTTCAGTCGTCTGTCTTTCCACAGAGTCCTGTTACAGAGTGAGACACAACATATCGCCTCTGTGAGATTCTAAATGATCTTACAAATTCAATTGTATACAAAATGTTTGTTTTTCTCGTTGGGCCTGGCCATAAACCTCCATCCATCGTGGTGCTGAAAACATAACCACCATTTTAAAATGTCCTTAAGTCAGACGTTGAATAGAATCACCATGGTAACCTAACACCCTTCCATCCATGTGCACACATGCAGAGAATAAAGAGGAAGTGAAAAGAGGTCAACCAACTCTTGAGTAGTACCAACACTGGCTTTCATACATATCAGCTGAATAAACTGAGGAGGACAAAATCTGCACCACTACATTTAGTCAATGGTAGGGCTTGTTGAAGATTATGCGCCTAAAACATTTGGCTGTTGAATTTAAGATTTTGACAACAGATAATATGCATATAAAAGGTTTATCATCCAAACTCTTCTCATAGGCTTTAATATCATAAATATGCACTGACCCGACGGTAATCCGATGTTACAGCTCCATTTAAGATTATTATAATATTCTTATCCGGTATTCAGGCCTACATTAAATTTACAAAAAAATGAATGACAATTAAAGCATGCATTGCAGGCTACTAGCAGAGTGAACCTTACCTTTCTGAAGGGCCTGACTCCCCCGGAGGTGACAGGATGTGGGGACGGCTGTTTCTGCTTGGCGGCCATCTTGTTGTCCTGGTTCTCAGAGGGCTTCTGCTGTCCCTCTGCCCTGGCCTCCCCCTGCACAGCACCGCCTGGCTCCTAATGAGGAGAAGAAGATAAATAACATGAAATATTATTATATTTAACCACAAGTTAAAATAAACTTTGAGATAGTGCAACTTAAAAATCAATCCATTGACCTTGCAGCACTTCAGAGAAACACACTCCCTTCTCCATTAAGATCTAAACCTATTCCTAGTGCAGTAGAAATCGATGAACAGACCTTGGTGGTGGTGTACTGGTCCTTGGTACAGCACTGCAGACAGACATACTCCTGGTCCCCCCCTCCCATCTGCTTCACCTTGGCCAGGTCCAGACCAACACAGTCCCCATGGAACCAGTCATCACAGTGCCCACAGCCCACCATGAACCTGAACAGAACAAAAACACAGACGGACAAACAGACACGGATGCACAAAACAAAGCTGTTTAGAAGAACACAAGCTCACTTCCCAGGGAATATTCTACTTGTTCATTGTGGTAATTTAGCCTAAGATGTAACAACTTACAAACTCTAATCACTTTGGTGCAAAGAACACAATTCTTACTTGTTACTATGTGGCTTATTGCACAATCCACAGTTCTTGTTTGGATCCCACACAACGGTCTCACTATTTGCAGGTTCCTTTTCTGGTCCCTTCCCAGATTCTTTAGCCTGTTCTTCTTCACTGGGTTCCTTCTTCACGACGGCAGGAGCGTTGTCGGGGATGAAGAGCTGTGGTTCCTCCACGGAGATGCTTCTGCTGACGTTCCTGCTTCTCTGTTTCTGAAGACACTTGTCTGGCTTCTTCACTTTAGGCTCGTCTTGCTCCTCCTCCTTCTCCTCCTCCGATGTCTCCTTCTGAGGATTGGCACGTTTACATGGTGTCCAGCCAAACTGGGGTTGTGGTTGGGTGTCGGCCACGTGAGAGTTAGACGGTTTGGTTGTAATCGTCGTCCCGGGCGACATACCAGGAGGACGCTTTCCAGACGGCAGTGTTTTTTTGACCGGACCACCACGGCCCACGTCAGGTAATCTCTGCTTTAGTTTCACAGGACGTCCGTCTTGCGTCCTCTGAATCTTAGGGCCGGGTTGAGCTGGGTTGAATTCACCTCGCCTTTTCAAGGACACGATGACTTGTTTGGCTTTCATTTCGTCCATCTTGTGCATGTTGCCTCTCTGGTGGAGCTTCTTCCCCAGGGCGTGTTGTTGTGTTCCTGTGGGCCCCTTACCAGCTAACAGGTGCTTGTTCTTATCGGAGGACAGTGCTGACAGCTTCAGCTTAGACTGCTGCTTTTTGGCTGGATTATTAGTGGTAGGAACTTTGCTGTTTGGCAGGTGCTGCTGCGCTGCTTTCTTGATGCCGGTATCTTTCCTCACCTCCGCTGGATCATGCTTCTGAGAATCACTTTGGTCGTCGAGTTTGGTCTCGACCAAGCAAGGACTACCTGGAAGCGCCCCGTTGGAGGCCTGAACGTCATTGGGGTTGACGTAAGGTCCGAGCCCTAGGGGCAAGTCGTCAGCACAGTACTTCACGAAGAGCTGAGCAGCACCCACGCCACCTCCACTCCCTGCAGTGGGATTCTGTATGTGTAACGGTTCCTCTTGTACCATAGTGTATTCCATCCCTTCACCGTACAGCGAGCCATCCTCATAACATTCCTCAGTGTTTTCAGCTGATGTGAAAGCGGTAAAGGAGGGTCCCGGGAGAAGCTCGATTTTGAAACCCCCGAAAGTGACGGTCAACCTCTGTAACACAACGACGGGGTTCATCGACGAGCCCAAGTCAAGGTCGTTGATATTCACCCTGCCGCCACCCAGGTGAAGCTCTCTCCTTAATTCATCAGCAGTAGTGATCTTCTCACTCAGAGTGGACTTCTTTCTAGGTCTCCCAGGTTTTCCCGGGGGCTTTTTGTTGTTTGAAGACCCTCTGCCTGCACTTCGCTCTGGAATTTAAAGTCACACTCTGACATTTCTCATTTGACAAAATAAAACGAAGCAATAAGGCAACCAAAGTCAATTCTAAACTAGGCACAACATCAACTTTTCATACTCGGAAAATGAAAGCGTGGGGGGGGGGGGGGGGACCTTGAATTTGCATGGCTTTGTATTTAGTGTCCTATCTTGTCAATGATAATAGCTGTATTTAGTGTTAATCACAGTAATGCTACCGGTGTAGTCCTATTGACATAAAGTCCTCTCCCCACCGGAGGCCAAGGTTCAATCCCCGCTCCAACCCTTCAAACTGCTTCTCCCACCTGCCCGTCTCCCCGCTCCAACCCTTCAAACTGCTTCTCCCACCTGCCCGTCTCCCCGCTCCAACCCTTCAAACTGTTTCTCCCACCTGCCCGTCTCCCCGCTCCAACCCTTCAAACTGCTTCTCCCACCTGCCTGTCTCCCTGCTCCAACCCTTCAAATGGTTTCTCCCACCTGCCTGTCTCCCCGCTCCAACCCTTCAAACTGTTTCAACCACTTGCCTGTCACTACATAACAGCACAAAAATAATATATACATAAAATACACTCCATTGTAAAACGGAATTGTTGCTAACCTGGGGTAACTCCTAATGCGTATTTCCTGGGTCTGCCAACAGACCGTTTGACTGGCGGAGTCTCTGTACCAGCCAACCCACCACCAGCGGTACTGAGGATGCCCTCTGTTGCACCAACATCAACATCTGCAACTACTGGGGGAGAGAAGATTAGAGATTAAATAATCATTTAGAATTATTTTAGAAGCATTAACAAACATCAGTAGTTACAAACAGTGGTTTCTATAAACACCCGTCGACATAGCTTGTACTGTCAATTGAAGTCGTACAAAAGTAATTCTCACTACAAATACCTGTTGCTTCGGCGATCTGGAAGTTGGCGTCTTCATTATCTAAGATATTGAAGTGTGAACTTGCAGATCCAAACATGGGATCTTTATCACTAAGCATGTTCCTCAGTGAGTCTCCCAGCTGGTCGACACCTGTTCCGAAGTCATTACTCGCTTCACATTCCAAGTTCTGCCCTATCAGCATGGAGTCATCCAACTGGTCACTGGGAATCAAATGGTTGAAAGTGTCCACTACATCCATGAATGCTGTTCCCTTCCTGTCAGCTCTGCAGGGATAAGAGGATCGGGTATTAATAACATAGGCTACAGTACAGACAACAGAGATGGCTCAGATTCAGAACAATCTATTTCAATCTTCAGACACTCCATATCAAATAGGTCCCCTATACAGAAGGAGTCAACAGCCATGTAGACAAGATAGCTAGTACATTAACTGTCATGACATTTCTAAAAATAGTTCCCGTGCAGCAAATGCAACATTGACAAGCTAAAGTTATTAACTACCATGATTCAATAACAATCAATGGTGGATGACACTGGACATGTGTTGGACATTTGGGGCAGACAAGAATGGCTGAAATAGTAGATAGCTGCTGAATGAGCAATAGCTAATGAGGATCCTAATAAACGAAAAATATTGCAGAAGAACATCAGTTAACTAGCAAGGCTACCTTGCTATATTATATGACGTTGCTAGCTAGGTAACGTTAGCTAGCAAATTAATGATAAATTAATACTTACTGTCAGGACTGACAGCTCCAGATAACTTCATTACAGGACTGCAAACACAATCTGTTTAGCTCCGTTTATGATATCTAGAAAGAGTCTAAAACCAAAAACTTTCATCAGAGTGGCAGGAATCAGATGCAGACTGGTGCACTAGCTCGGGGTCGTTGGCAGCTAGCTACTTTCAGTTAGCATAACAATCCAGCTAGCTAGCGTACCTTAACGTAATTTACTGAGGGCGAGGATATACATGTATGCAATTGCGCCAAAACTACTTCATCTTTATGATTAGCTAATTGATGCTACCAATGGATGCATGTGTGCCATATGAATGGCAGCCTTCGTTGTAAAGTTAGCTAGGCTAGTCCTGTAACTGCAGCTAACCAGTTACTGTAGCTAATTTAGCTAGCTGGCAAACAAACTAGTGCAGGCCTGACAGCGACATGATAAGCTTTCCTTAAAAGCACCATTCCCATAACAAAATATTTAACTACTTGGTCGTACAACCACAGAATGCACGTAGTTAGTTAAGCATGCACAACTAATCATAGCTTATACAAATAGTCTCGTTTAAAAACAAAATAGGGAAGCTAGCAATTGTACATATTAGTTAGTTATCCAGCAGCGAGGAACATGATAGGCCGCGAGTTTGTTTGTAGCCTGCAGCTACCTAGCACCACTGATCACGCCCCCTAATTCGTCTCATTGGACGCCTCCACTGAGGACGTTTCAATATTCACAGCGACATTCGTGTATAATGGCACTTACATTCCTCTACTGTGTCAACGCCACTGCATTCCGGAGCGATTCTAGTAGCTTTACACAGTGTTTTAGCTAAATCCCCGCCACTTCCTCGCTGCGCACCGCCGCCATTCGCCCCTGCCTCCTGCAAGCTACTCCAAAGATTTTAATAACTAACCCAAGATAGACCACCGCGTTTCGTTTCCAATGGGAACTCATGAGTCAAAGTGAACAGAACAGGCAAGGAGGAGGGCAGAACCAAGAACGAGCTAGGAAGATCCCATTTGCTCGTTCCTGCACGTATTTACATATTTCCGTTGGGGAACGCCTACTTTGTGAAGTGCGCGTGTACAAAAACTAAATTCGCCCGAGCACTCCTTCTAAACAACACGATTAAAAAAAACTTTGACAGAGGGTAAAGTTTACACATTCTAGTTTTGAGAACAGAAACATTTATTTAAATGTTTAATCGAAGAGAACATTTCTAGAATATCCGTCAAAATCTATCTTCTCCACTGCCGGCCACTTGGCTTCCTTTCTCCACCATAGTTGGTAGTGATTGGAAATGCCAAGCGGATGCTTCACATTTACACATCTGGCGAAATATCTGTCTCATTGTTATTTTTGTGGCTACTCGGGCAAGAGACGTTGGTGTCACATGCCTCGTGTTTACAATGGCCCACGCAACAGGCGTCAACATTGCGTGGAGTACAGCGTATAGTGTTGATCATTATTCAAGCAACAAAGGCCTTTTTACATCAGCAGGAATGACTTTTACAGTAGCCTAATCCCAGTACTCCAAATAGCAAGCAGAAGCACAGTAGCCAGGAACAATTCAGTTAGTACATTGAAACTCAGAGACGAACCAGTGTCACAGGGGAGGTGGTCAACGCATATAGCAGACAATGAAAGCCCTTGCAATATTCGAAGATTACATTTCTCTAAAACAAGCAATAGGCTACATGTGCACCACCAAGTCAAATCAAATTGTATTTGTCACAGTCGCTGAATACAACTGGTGTAGGTAGACCTTACAGTGAAATGCGTAAGTACAAGCCCGTAACCAACAATGCAGTTTGAAGAAAAATAAGTTTGAAGTATTTACTAAATATAAAAAAATAAGAAAATATCTATATCTGTCCTATATCTCTATCTGTTCTATATCTCTATCTGTCCTATATCTCTATCTGTTCTATATCTCTATCTGTTCTATATCTCTATCTGTTCTATATCTCTATCTGTTCTATATCTCTATCTGTTCTATATCTCTATCTGTCCTATATCTCTATCTGTTTTATATCTGTTCTATATCTCTATCTGTTCTATATCTCTATCTGTTCTATATCTCTATCTGTTCTATATCTCTATCTGTTCTATATCTCTATCTGTCCTATATCTCTATCTGTTCTATATCTCTATCTGTCCTATATCTCTATCTGTTTTATATCTGTCCTATATCTCTATCTGTTCTATATCTCTATCTGTCCTATATCTCTATCTGTTTTATATCTCTATCTGTTCTATATCTCTATCTGTTCTATATCTCTATCTGTTTTATATCTCTATCTGTTCTATATCTCTATCTGTTTTATATCTGTCCTATATCTCTATCTGTTCTATATCTCTATCTGTCCTATATCTCTATCTGTTCTATATCTCTATCTGTTTTATATCTGTTCTATATCTCTATCTGTTCTATATCTCTATCTGTTCTATATCTCTATCTGTTCTATATCTCTATCTGTTCTATATCTCTATCTGTTTTATATCTCTATCTGTTCTATATCTCTATCTGTTCTATATCTATATCTGTTCTATATCTCTATCTGTTCTATATCTCTATCTGTCCTATATCTCTATCTGTTTTATATCTCTATCTGTTCTATATCTCTATCTGTTCTATATCTATATCTGTTCTATATCTCTATCTGTTCTATATCTCTCTGTTCTATATCTCTATCTGTTCTATATCTCTATCTGTTCTATATCTCTATCTGTTCTATATCTCTCTGTTCTATATCTCTATCTGTTCTATATCTCTCTGTTCTATATCTCTATCTGTTCTATATCTCTCTGTTCTATATCTCTATCTGTTCTATATCTCTATCGGTTCTATATCTCTATCTGTTCTATATCTCTATCTGTTCTATATCTCTATCTGTTCTATATCTATAATCTGTTCTATATCTCTATCTGTTCTATATCTCTATCTGTTCTATATCTATCTGTTCTATATCTCTATCTGTTCTATATCTCTATCTGTTCTATATCTCTGTTTTATATCTGTTCTATATCTCTATCTGTTCTATATCTCTATCTGTTCTATATCTCTATCTGTTCTATATCTATTCTATAGCTATATCTGTTCTATATCTCTATCTGTTTTATATCTGTTCTATATCTCTATCTGTTCTATATCTCTATCTGTTCTATATCTATTCTATAGCTATATCTGTTCTATATCTCTATCTGTTCTATATCTCTATCTGTTCTATATCTCTATCTGTTCTATATCTCTCTGTTCTATATCTCTATCTGTTCTATATCTCTCTGTTCTATATCTCTATCTGTTCTATATCTCTCTGTTCTATATCTCTATCTGTTCTATATCTCTATCTGTTATATATCTCTATCTGTTCTATATCTATAATCTGTTCTATATCTCTATCTGTTCTATATCTCTATCTGTTCTATATCTATCTGTTCTATATCTCTATCTGTTCTATATCTCTATCTGTTCTATATCACTATGTGTTTTATTTTTTAAAGTCCACAGACCCACTCCAAAAGGCTTTCGGACCATCATCGACTCAGTGGGTTTTGTCCAACATGTCTCCTGACCTACTCACAGTCATACTCTGGACCTAGTTTTGTCCCGTGAAATAAATGTTGCGGATCTTGATGTTTTTCCTCATAATCCTGAACTATCGGACCACCATTTTATTATGTTTGCAATCGCAACAAATAATCTGCTCAGACCCCCAACCAAGGATCATCAAAAGTTGTGCTATAAATACTCGGACAACCCAAAGATTCCCAGATGCTCCTCCAGACTCCCTCTGCCTACCCGAGGACGTCAGAGTAAAAAAATCAGTTAACCACCTAACTGAGAAACTCAATTTAACCTTGTGCAATACCCTAGATGCAGTCGCACCCCTAAAAACAAAAAATATTTGTCATAAGAAACTAGCTCCCTGGTATACAGAAAATACCGAGCTCTGAAGGAAGCTTCCAGAAAATTGAAACAGAAATGGCGCCACACCAAACTGGAAGTCTTCCGACTAGCTTGGAAAGACAGTACCGTGCAGTATCGAAGAGCCCTCACTGCTGCTCGATCATCCTATTTTTCCAATTTAATTGAGGAGAATAAGAACAATCCAAAATGTATTTTTGATACTGTCGCAAAGCTAACTAAAAAGCAGCATTCCCCAAGAGAGGATGGCTTTCACATCAGCAGTGATAAGTTCACAAACTTCTTTGAGGAAAAGATCATGATCATTAGAAAGCAAATTACGGACTCCTCTTTAAACCTGCATATTCCTCCAACGCTCAGGTGTCCTGAGTCGGCACAACTCTGCCAGGACCGAGGATCAAGGGGGACACTCAAGTGTTTTAGTACTATATCTCTTGACACAATGATGAAAATAATCATGGCCTCTAAACCTTCAAGCTGCATGGACCCTTGGAAGAGCATAGCGTTTGTACCACCAGGGTAGTGGGTTTGATTCCCGGGACCACCCATATATAATATGTATGCAGCAGGACTGTTAGTCTCTTTGGATAAAAGCGTCTGCTAAATGGCATATATTATTATATTATACAGTGCGTTCAGAACATATTCACACCACCTGACTTTTTCAAAATGTTGTGTTACATGGTGGGATTCAAATGGATTGACCCCCACTAATATTCAGTTTGTCTGGGTAAGTCTCTAAAAGATTTGCACACCCGGTGTACAATATTTGCACATTATTCTTTAGCTTTTCAAGTTGATTTAAGTCAAAACTGTAACTAGACCACTATATCTCTATCTGTTCTATATCTCTATCTGTTCTATATCTCTCTGTTCTATATCTCTATCTGTTCTATATCTCTATCTGTTCTATATCTCTATCTGTTTTATATCTGTTCTATATCTATCTGTTCTATATCTCTATCTGTTCTATATCTCTATCTGTTCTATATCTCTATCTGTTCTGTTCTATATCTCTCTCTGTTCTATATCTCTATCTGTTCTATATCTCTATCTGTTCTATATCTCTATCTGTTCTGTTCTATATCTCTATCTGTTCTATATCTCTATCTGTTCTGTTCTATATCTCTCTGTTCTATATCTCTATCTGTCCTATATCTCTATCTGTTCTATATCTCTATCTGTTATATATCTCTATCTGTTCTATATCTCTATCTGTTCTATATCTCTATCTGTTCTATATCTCTATCTGTTCTATATCTCTATCTGTTCTATATCTCTATCTGTTCTGTTCTATATCTCTCTCTGTTCTATATCTCTATCTGTTCTGTTCTATATCTCTCTGTTCTATATCTCTATCTGTTCTATATCTCTATCTGTTCTGTTCTATATCTCTCTCTGTTCTATATCTCTATCTGTTCTATATCTCTATCTGTTCTGTTCTATATCTCTATCTGTTCTATATCTCTATCTGTTCTGTTCTATATCTCTCTGTTCTATATCTCTATCTGTCCTATATCTCTATCTGTTCTATATCTCTATCTGTTATATATCTCTATCTGTTCTATATCTCTATCTGTTCTATATCTCTATCTGTTTTATATCTGTTCTATATCTATCTGTTCTATATCTCTATCTGTTCTATATCTCTCTCTGTTCTATATCTCTCTGTTCTATATCTCTATCTGTTCTATATCTCTATCTGTTCTATATCTCTATCTGTTTTATATCTGTTCTATATCTCTCTGTTCTATATCTCTATCTGTTCTATATCTCTCTCTGTTCTATATCTCTATCTGTTCTATATCTCTATCTGTTCTATATCTCTGTTTTATATCTGTTCTATATCTATCTGTTCTATATCTCTATCTGTTCTATATCTCTATCTGTTCTATATCTCTCTGTTCTATATCTCTATCTGTTCTATATCTCTATCTGTTCTATATCTCTATCTGTCCTATATCTCTATCTGTTCTATATCTCTCTGTTCTATATCTCTATCTGTTCTATATCTCTATCTGTTCTATATCTCTATCTGTTCTGTTCTATATCTCTATCTGTTCTATATCTCTATCTGTTCTATATCTCTATCTGTTCTGTTCTATATCTCTCTGTTCTATATCTCTATCTGTTCTATATCTCTATCTGTTCTATATCTCTCTCTGTTCTATATCTCTCTCTGTTCTATATCTCTATCTGTTCTATATCTCTATCTGTTCTATATCTCTATCTGTTCTATATCTCTATCTGTCCTATATCTCTATCTGTTCTATATCTCTATCTGTTCTATATCTCTATCTGTCCTATATCTCTATCTGTTCTATATCTCTATCTATTCTATATCTCTATCTGTTTTATATCTGTTCTATATCTATCTGTTCTATATCTCTATCTGTTCTATATCTCTATCTGTTCTATATCTCTCTCTGTTCTATATCTCTATCTGTTCTATATCTCTGTTTTATATCTGTTCTATATCTATCTGTTCTATATCTCTATCTGTTCTATATCTCTCTCTGTTCTATATCTCTATCTGTTCTATATCTCTATCTGTTCTATATCTCTCTGTTCTATATCTCTATCTGTTCTATATCTCTATCTGTTCTATATCTCTATCTGTCCTATATCTCTATCTGTTCTATATCTCTGTTCTATATCTCTATCTGTTCTATATCTCTATCTGTTCTATATCTCTATCTGTTCTGTTCTATATCTCTCTGTTCTATATCTCTATCTGTTCTATAACTAGACCACTCAGGAACATTCAATGTCATCTCCATTGTTGATTTGGCCTTGTGTTTTAGATTTGGCCTTGTATTTTAGGTTATTGTCCTTCTGAAAGGTGAATTTGTATCCCAGTGTTTGTAGGAAAGCAAACTGAACCAGATTTTTCTCTAGGATTTTGTCTGTGCTTAGCTCTATTCCTTTTCTTTTTATCCTAAAAAACTTCCCAGTCCTTGCCGATGACAAGCATACCCATAACATGCCACCACAATGCTTGAAAATATGAAGAGTGGTACTCAGTGATGTGCTGTGTTGGATTTGTCCCAAACATAACACTTTGTATTCAGGACATAAAGTTCATTTCTTTGCCACATTTTTTTATTGTTACTTATGTGCCTTATTGCAAACAGGATGCATGTTTGGAATATTTTTATTCTGTTACAGGCTTCCTTCTTTTCACTCTGTCCTTTAGGTTAATATTGTGGAGTAACTACAATGTTAGTGGTCCATCCTCAGTTTTCTCCTATCACAGCCATTAAACTCTGTAACTGTTTTAAAGTCACCATTGGCCTCATGGTGAAATCCGAGTGGTTTCCTTCCTCTCCAGCAAGTGAATTAGCAAGGATGTCTGTATTCTTGTAGTGACTGGGTGTATGGATACACCATCCAAAGTGTAATTAATATATTCACCATGCTAATATTCAATGTCTGCTTTTAAAAATGTTTACCCATCTACCAATAGGTGCTCTTCTTTGTGAGGCATTGGAAAACCTCCCTGGTCTTGTGGTTGAATCTGTGTTTGAAATTCACTGCTCGACTGAGGTACCTTACAGATAATTGTATGTGTGGGGTACAGAGATGAGGTAGTCATTCAAAAATCATGTTAAACACTATTACTGTACACGGAATGAGTCCATGCAACTTACACTACATATTTTCATCCAAGCCTCATTGGGGCACATAACGACACCTATACTCTAGTCTAGTCTAGACAGACAGATTGCCTTCCACAATGTACCAATGTTCCAACATAGGTCTGGGATTTCCAAGACTTACCTATATGCCCACCTAAACATGTATTTATTACATATTTGACATGGGTACACCTCTAACCTCATCTCCAGTCTGATTCTGGTTAACCAACAGACTAGGCTACTATTCAGACAATCAGCAAAACACCAGCAAATCATCTCTGTTGCGTGAAACACATTTATATTTAACGTTAAAAGACAGAGACAAGTAAAAGAGACAGCTGTGTTACAAAGATAGACATCATCATTGCACATGAAACAAAGTAGTTATTCCTGTTGGTCAAAATACCACAAACCAAAATGGAGGACATACTTTATAGCCTGTGTGCCAGATCTGTTTGTGCTACCATGTCATGCCACTCATTGTCATGCCAACCGATTGTCTTGACAATTACAGCAATGGAGTTGGCAAGAGCACAACCAGAGCTGGACCAGGCTACATATTTTAGGCTGTAAGAAAAAGTAGTTCCACAGCAGAGAAAGTCGTTAGGAACAGATTTGGCAACTAGAAATTGAGAGAAAATACCTAAATCGTATTTCAAAAATACAAATTATGCAAAATGTTAACACAATTAGAATAAATAAAAAAATCCTTTATAGTTTATTCAAGTACATATCTGCGATTGTTCCAGATTATTTCAACATATTCTCACGAACACTTTCAATTCAGTCAGCTTCAGGGTAAAAGATTTAAAAGTCATTATAAAAGTAAAGGGTTGTTCGATTGAAAGATGATCATGTTAATTAGAGAAAGAATATTCAAACTTTATTTTTTTAATTTTACCAGGCAAGTCAGTTAAGAACAAATTCTTATTTTCAATGACAGCCTAGGAACAGTGGGTTAACTGCCTGTTCAGGGGCAGAACGACAGATTTGTACCTTGTCAGCTCGGGGATTCGAACTTGCAACCTTTCGGTTACTAGTCCAACACTCTAACCACTAGGCTACCCTGCTCCTTCTCACAACCAGTTTCTGGTTTCCAAAAAATACATAATTCACTGTCAAACTATGTAGAGCCTCAGTAGTCCAATGACAGATTGGCAACCTTTTCACATTTTTAAGGACATGTTTATAGTTTAGAGACAATATATTCCCAAAGATCCTGACAAATCAGGGTGCATACAATTTTGTATAAAACAGTTAATAACATATAATTGTCCTTTCTAGAGGGACAACCTTCCATTTCCAACATCTAAAAACTGCTTCAACAAACAATTAGTCTGAGTAGAAGTGGAATTGTGGAACAGTTGATACATTAGTGAGTTAGTACAACATAATTTCCCCCCAATAAATCAGAGTAAATCATTTCCAGCAAACAGCAATAGTGATTCATTACAAAGAAAAAAAGAAATACATTTGACCAGATAGATAAACGAGGCCACATTGGCCCATATAGGATCAAATTAAATTAAAACGTTGTACTATCAAATGCCTGCTCCATTCTCATGTCAGAACTCAAAACATTGAGCCACGCCACCACTAGGTGGCAGCAGAACCACTATGCCACACCACCACTAGGTGGCAGCAGAACCACTACGCCACACCACCACTAGGTGGAAGCAGAACCACTACGCCACACCACCACTAGGTGGCAGCAGAACCACTACGGCACGCCACCAATAGGTGGTAGCAGAACAGCTACACAACGCCACCACTAGGTGGCAGCAGAACCACTGCAGTAATATGATAATTATTTTGTCAATTTGAACATTTTAGTCATTTGGAAAACATACACGTATCCCATAGACTGTATAAGATGTATCTAGCAACAGGAAAAGGCTGCTCTAACAACTTTGGCAGTTTCCTACAAGTCCAAGGATTTCGATAAATACTAGTCAATAATGAGAGCATGCCTTTATCAATGCCATGTGTCGTCCCAAATGGCCATCTATTCCTTACATAATGTAATGCTTTTAACCAGAGCCCTATGGGGCAAA
>NW_022261981.1:2292891-2307891 GCF_002021735.2 Oncorhynchus kisutch
TCTCCCTACGGCCCTACAGACTGCGAAAGCCCTGTTCACTCACGTCTTCCGACACTACGGGGTTCCTGAGGACATAGTCTCTGATCGGGGTCCCCAGTTCACGTCCGGGGTCTGGAGAGCGTTCATAGAACGTCTGGGGGTCCCGGTCAGCCTTACCCTCAGGTTTTCACCCTGAGAGAAACAGATAGGTGGAGAGAGTAAATCAGGACGTGGGTAGGTTTCTGCGGTCATATTGCCAGGACCGGCCAGGGGAGTGGGCCACGTTCATCCCCTGGGCAGATGGCCCAAAACTCACTCCGCCACTCCTCCACTAACCACTCATTTCCAGTGCGTACTGGGTTATGAGCCGGTTCTGGCACTGTGGCATCAGAGCCAGATCGATGCTCCTGCGGTGTACGAATGGTTCAAGTGCTCGGAGGAGACCTGGGACGCCGCCCATGTGCACCTACAACAGGCCGTGAGGCGGCAAAAAGCGAGCGCCGACCGCCACCGCAGCGAGGCCCCGGTGTTCGACCCGAAACCTGCCCCTCCACCAGCCTTGCCGGAGTCTGGGTCCGCGGTTTGTGGGGCCATTTAAAGTCCTGAGGAGACTGAAGGAGGTATTCTACAGGTTACAGCTTCCCCCAGATTATCGCATTAATCCCTTGTTCCATGTGTCTCTCCTCAGGCCGGTGGTGGCTGGTCCACTCCAGGAAGCTGAGGTGCGGGAGGTTCCTCCGCCCCCTCCGCCCCCTCTGGACATCGAGGGGGCCCGGCGTATGCTGTTCATTCCATCCTGGACTCGAGGCGTCGGGAGAGGGGCCTTCAGTACCTCGTGGAGTGGGATGGATACGGTCCGTAGGAGAGATGTTGGGTGCCGGTGGAGGAAGGTCTTGGACCCTTCGTTGCTATGGAATTTCCTCTGTCTCCATCCTGATCGCCCTGCGCCTCGTCCTCCGGGTCGTCCCCGAGGTCGGTGTCGGTGCGCTGCTGGAGACGCGTGTCAAGGGGGGGGTACTGTCACGACTTCCGCCAAAGTCGGTCCCTCTCCTTGTTCGGGCGGCGTCACTGGCTTTCTAGCCACCGCCGATCCACTTTTCATTTTCCATTTGTTCTGTCTTTGTCTTATCACACCTGGCTTCAATGTCTATTTGTCTGTTTGCACAATGTCTATTTGCACCCCTACTGGATGGAAACTACAAGTGTAATGGCTGTGCTCAATGCAACGGCACTTACAAATGTAGATCCTTCTAACAGGGAAACAGATCCCAATCAAAGGTGTTATCACGTGCTCCACTAAGACAGTATTTATCGTATAGCTTGTCCTTGTGGTAAAAATGATGCGGGTAAAACAAAGCACAAATTAAAATAACGAATCTCGGAGCATCGTATACCCAGTTGCGGCCCACTTTTTGGAAGAAAACTACTCGATTTCGTCACTACGTTATATCGGTATCGAAAAGGTCACCCTCCCTAGGAGAGGGGGTGACCTCGACAATTTATTGTTAAAATGAGAGGCTGCCTGGATCTTTAATTTAAAGAGTCTTGCTTCCTTCGGTCTCAACGTAGACTTTGATATGAAGCCATTCTTGTGATTTTGCTGTTGTAAATGTTTGTAAGCTTATCTATGATCGTACGCAATCAATCATGTTTTTGATATGTTATTTTTATATCTGAGAATGAACCAATGATATCAGGCCACACCCGGCCATGATTACAGACACCTGTGTCCTTTGCCACTATATAAACTAGTTGGTTATTAGGTTATTAAATGATTGCATCTGAGCTCTTAGAGTGTGCGCCTCTCCTTTCATTTTTCAAGTGTTCTACTCCGCTAGCCAGCACCTCGCCTAAATAGGTGTTCTACTCCGCTAGCCAGCACCTCGCCTAAATAGGTGTTCTACTCCGCTAGCCAGCACCTCGCCTAAATAGGTGTTCTACTCCGCTAGCCAGCACCTCGCCTAAATAGGTGTTCTACTCCACTAGCCAGCACCTCGCCTAAATAGGTGTTCTACTCCGCTAGCCAGCACCTCGCCTAAATAGGTGTACGTTTCTTTCTCCTCTAGATTACTATGTTGTCATGTCTTCCCTAGACAGGCAGGAGGATAGTACCTGGACAGGCAGAGGGATAGTACCTGGACAGGCAGAGGGATAGTACCTGGACAGGCAGAGGGATAGTACCTGGACAGGCAGAGGGATAGTACCTGGACAGGCAGAGGGATAGTACCTGGACAGGCAGAGGGATAGTACCTGGACAGGCAGAGGGATAGTACCTGGACAGGCAGAGGGATAGTACCTGGACAGGCAGAGGGATAGTACCTGGACAGGCAGAGGGATAGTACCTGGACAGGCAGAGGGATAGTACCTGGACAGGCAGAGGGATAGTACCTGGACAGGCAGAGGGATAGTAC
Source organism: Oncorhynchus kisutch (assembly GCF_002021735.2). Lineage (NCBI taxonomy): Eukaryota > Metazoa > Chordata > Actinopteri > Salmoniformes > Salmonidae > Oncorhynchus > Oncorhynchus kisutch. The sequence continues at coordinate 2,295,282 of NW_022261981.1, forward strand.
CTGGACAGGCAGAGGGATAGTACCTGGACTGGTGGAGGGATAGTATCTGGACTGGTGGAGGGATAGTACCTGGACTGGTGGAGGGATAGTACCTGGACTGGTGGGGGGGATAGTACCTGGACTGGTGGGAGGGATAGTACCTGGACTGGTGGGAGGGATAGTACCTGGACTGGCGGGAGGGATAGTACCTGGACTGGTGGGAGGGATAGTACCTGGACTGGTGGAGGGATAGTACCTGGACTGGTGGAGGGATAGTACCTGGACTGGTGGAGGGATAGTACCTGGACTGGTGGAGGGATAGTACCTGGACTGGTGGAGGGATACAGTAACAGAGGCCTACCTGGAGCAGGTGGCGAAGGCGGTGGTGAAGGGCGTGATGAGGCCGGACAGGAAGCTGAAGGGGTTCTTGCGTGTGAACCCAAAGTAGATGAGAGGCAGGATGACCCCCCCGTGGATGATATGACCCAGGACGGAGGCAAATATGTATTTCCCCAGACTGGTCACCAACAGAACCACATCCTCCATCTCCACTATCTTACTACCCACCAGGAACATGATGCCGAACGGGACGTACCTGAGGTAGGAGAAATATAGAATGTATACCATTTGGTGAGGTGATGACTAACAGAATATCGATTTTTGCTGCAGATTTATTTGAAAAGAAAAGCTAAAACATTTATCAGAACTGTAATTAAATGTTTAATTTGATTCTACATAAGTAGGCAGCTTCCCAGTCAAAAAGTAGCTTCTCATTTCAGTGTCAAATGCATAGCGTCAGCAGCCTACAACACCTCCTGCAGTTCTTAAGGAATAAACAGTACAGACTAGTGAGCCATCAGAAGCTCCTCTTGGTTTCCCTTGGGAATAGTCTTGGGAACCAGGAGAGGCTAATCACATGATCTGGGTTGTTTAAGGTCACTCACCACATGATCCAGGACACCAGCACCATGGTGGCTTCATTGAAAGCGTTGAAGAAGCGTATGAGCTCCTCCCCTTCCTCTCCCAGCTTCCTCAGTGCCACACCGAACACCATGGCAAAAAGAACCAGGCCCAAGATGTTCATACCATCTGGTTCTGTGCCCACAGGAACCTACATAGAACACACAACACAGTTTGTTTATGTACGGTTGTTCGGGTTTTTTTTATATTTAAAAAACACAGATCATAACATTACAACACAGAAAATTACAACACAGAACATACAACATCAGAACACAGAACATGATAACATTAGAACATAGGACATCAGAACATAGAACATGATAACATCAGAACATAGAACATGATAACATCAGAACATAGAACATCAGAACATCATAACACAGAACATAGAACATGATAACATCAGAACATAGAACATGATAACATCAGAACATAGAACATCAGAACATCATAACACAGAACATGATAACATTAGAACATAGGACATTAGAACACAGAACATGATAGCATTAGAACATAGGACATTAGAACACAGAACATGATAACATTAGAACATAGGACATTAGAACACAGAACATGATAACATTAGAACATAGGACATCAGAACATGATAACATCAGAACATAGAACATCAGAACATCATAACACAGAACATGATAACATCAGAACATAGGACATCAGAACATCATAACACAGAACATAGAACATCAGAACACAGAACATAGAACATCAGAACACAGAACATCAGAACATAGAACATGATAACATCAGAACATAGGACATCAGAACATAGGACATCAGAACATAGGACATCAGAACATAAAACATCAGAACATAAAACATCAGAACATAGAACATGATAACATCAGAACATAGAACATCAGAACATAGAACATCAGAACATGATATCAGAACATAGGACATCAGAACATGATAACATCAGAACATAGAACATCAGAACATAGATCAGAACATGATAACATCAGAACATAGGACATCAGAACATAGAACATCAGAACATAGAACATCAGAACATAGAACATCAGAACATGATAACATTAGAACATAGGACATCAGAACATCATAACACAGAACATAGAACATCAGAACACAGAACATCAGAACATAGGACATCAGAACATAAAACATAGGACATCAGAACATAGGACATCAGAACATAGGACATCAGAACATAGGACATCAGAACATAGGACATCAGAACACAGAACATAGGACATCAGAACATAGGACATCAGAACACAGGACATCAGAACACAGGACATCAGAACACAGGACATCAGAACACAGGACATCAGAACATAGGACATCAGAACACAGAACATCAGAACATTAGAACATCTGAACATAGGCCATCAGAACACAGAACATTAGAACATCTGAACATAGGCCATCAGAACACAGAACATTAGAACATCTGAACATAGGCCATCAGAACACAGAACATTAGAACATCTGAACATAGGCCATCAGAACACAGAACATTAGAACATCTGAACACAGAACATTAGAACATCTGAACACAGAACATTAGAACATCTGAACACAGAACATTAGAACATAGCCTTTCAGTTTATTTGATTCAGTAGGCTACCATTTATATAGTCTCCTCAAATGATATTCAGAACAGAGAAAAGAGCTATGCTCCTATTGACCCCTTTAGGGGGACCCACCATTATTGGCACTGGTCAGAGGAGGGTCTACCGTGTCTGTTCATCAGTACCCCTCAGACTGGTAATTCTCTGCCAATGAATGAGCCAAGCATTTCTATGGGAGCGTCCCAAATGGTACCATAATCCCTATAAAGCACCATAGGGCCCTGGTTAAAAGTAGTGCACTATATAGGTAATAGAGTGGCATTTGGGACGCATACCCTTGTCAGTCTGACAGCTGGGTACAAGGGGGCGATTCAGAAAACTACCCAGCTGAGTGATGACATGGCTGGGCTTCCTTCCAGCCTCGCTTGGAGGTCAGGTCAACAAGTCAGAAACATTGTCACGTTCCAAGCCGACTACAGTGCAGTCGAGCTGCGCACATTAACCATTGCATGGTGGTCATCTGTGTATTTTATTCCAAGTTCATGGTGAACCGACATGTCACGTTTGTTGGCGTTTCGTTTCTTTGGAACATCATCCCCTGTGAAGCGCTGTGCCTACATGTTTTCACCTCATGAAGCTCTTTGGGATCAAAACGTTGTCAACCGAGGTGATAGTTGGCAGCATCTGCAGGAACAGGGTGTGCAGGCCTTTCTGTTCTTTTTACATCTGTAGGCGTTTCAAATGGTAGACTACTGAATGTTCCTCAGACAGGTGGGTGGGAGCTCATATCATCTGGACCATGACATACAGTGCCTTGCGAAAGTATTCGGCCCCCTTGAACTTTGCGACCTTTTGCCACATTTCAGGCTTCAAACATAAAGATATAAAACTGTATTTTTTTGTGAAGAATCAACAACAAGTGGGACACAATCATGAAGTGGAACAACATTTATTGGATATTTCAAACTTTTTTAACAAATCAAAAACGGAAAAATTGGGCGTGCAAAATTATTCAGCCCCTTTAAGTTAATACTTTGTAGCGCCACCTTTTACTGTGATTACAGCTGTAAGTCGCTTGGGGTATGTCTCTATCAGTTTTGCACATCGAGAGACTGAAATTGTTTCCCATTCCTCCTTGCAAAACAGCTCGAGCTCAGTGAGGTTGGATGGAGAGCATTTGTGAACAGCAGTTTTCAGTTCTTTCCACAGATTCTCGATTGGATTCAGGTCTGGACTTTGACTTGGCCATTCTAACACCTGGATATGTTTATTTTTGAACCATTCCATTGTAGATTTTGCTTTATGTTTTGGATCATTGTCTTGTTGGAAGACAAACCTCCGTCCCAGTCTCAGGTCTTTTGCAGACTCCATCAGGTTCTCTTCCAGAATGGTCCTGTATTTGGCTCCATCCATCTTCCCATCAATTTTAACCATCTTCCCTGTCCCTGCTGAAGAAAAGCAGGCCCAAACCATGATGCTGCCACCACCATGTTTGACAGTGGGGATGGTGTGTTCAGGGTGATGAGCTGTGTTGCTTTTACGCCAAACATAACGTTTTGCATTGTTGCCAAAAAGTTCAATTTTGGTTTCATCTGACCAGAGCACCTTCTTCCACATGTTTGGTGTGTCTCCCAGGTGGCTTGTGGCAAACTTTAAACAACACTTTTTATGGATATCTTTAAGAAATGGCTTTCTTCTTGCCACTCTTCCATAAAGGCCAGATTTGTGCAATATATGACTGATTGTTGTCCTGTGGACAGAGTCTCCCACCTCAGCTGTAGATCTCTGCAGTTCATCCAGAGTGATCATGGGCCTCTTGGCTGCATCTCTGATCAGTTTCTCCTTGTATGAGCTGAAAGTTTAGAGGGACGGACAGGTCTTGGTAGATTTGCAGTGGTCTGATACTCCTTCCATTTCAATATTATCGCTTGCACAGTGCTCCTTGGGATGTTTAAAGCTTGGGAAATCTTTTTGTATCCAAATCCGGCTTTAAACTTCTTCACAACAGTATCTCGGACCTGCCTGGTGTGTTCCTTGTTCTTCATGATGCTCTCTGCGCTTTTAACGGACCTCTGAGACTATCACAGTGCAGGTGCATTTATACGGAGACTTGATTACACACAGGTGGATTGTATTTATCATCATTAGTCATTTAGGTCAACATTGGATCATTCAGAGATCCTCACTGAACTTCTGGAGAGAGTTTACTGCACTGAAAGTAAAGGGGCTGAATAATTTTGCACGCCCAATTTTTCAGTTTTTGATTTGTTAAAAAAGTTTGAAATATCCAATAAATGTCGTTCCACTTCATGATTGTGGCCCACTTGTTGTTGATTCTTCACAAAAAAATACAGTTTTATATCTTTATGTTTGAAGCCTGAAATGTGGCAAAAGGTCGCAAAGTTCAAGGGGGCCGAATACTTTCGCAAGGCACTGTAAGTATCTTGTTGATACACAATTTGTTCTCTTTTTTTCTTCTTTCAAAAGTCTTCTGAAATTCACACAGAAAAGAAAACAGAGAAAAAAATTCTGTCACGTTTTCCTGTAGCGATGGTTGACCTTCTCACCCCAGCTCTGTACACATGCACACATACACACAAACACTCTGCAATGCCAACCAGCCACTACATCTGAGTGTATCTGGACAAAGGTCTCTCCAGGAATCCATCCTCGGGCCGTGCCAGACCAGTGTTCCCTGTTTGGACTCTCTCTTAAAGGCAGAGTCGTTGGTCAAACTAACATGCTAGCGGGCCAACAGTCCGGGCCTGCCTGGCTACATAAGGGCTGACTATGACACATGGCATAACTGAACAAACACAGGACAGTGACAGACATTGACGTCACAACAGAGTAGCTTGGTCTGATCAGGCTTAAGGATGTGGATGAATACTGATCACATTTTAAAGAAAGAAGTGTTAAACTTGTATTGAGTCCTTTCTGTTTGTTACCAGGCTGCAGGGATATTGCTATGTGTGTTGCTATGGAAGCGGCTGGTCACTTGCGTAGCGTATCGTGACAAGTGTCTTCAACATTGGACAGTGAATCATAGAACATTGTGAGTGTGTACAGTACGTTGTCCTCCCACTGGTCTCTCATAGCTGTTTGGGACGTACCCACAATATCAGACCCAGAGCTGTTTGGGACTAACCCCCAATACCAGACCCAGGGCTGTTTGGGATGTACCCACAATACCAGACCCAGGGCTGTTTTGGATGTACCCTCAATACCAGACCCAGAGCTGTTTGGGATGTACCCTCAATAACACACGCAGAATATGGTGACTAGGATCTTCACTCAATTTCCACTTTCTTCCTGTCTGTTTCATTATTTGCCCTGTCTGTGGACCAGCCCCCTCCTGTCTGTGGACCAGCCCCCTCCTGTCCGTGGAACAGATCCCCCCTGTCCGTGGACCAGATCCCCCCTGTCCGTGGACCAGATCCCCCCTGTCCGTGGACCAGCCCCCTCCTGTCCGTGGACCAGCCCCCTCCTGTCCGTGGACCAGCCCCCTCCTGTCCGTGGACCAGCCCCCTCCTGTCCGTGGACCAGCCCCCTCCTGTCCGTGGACCAGATCCCCCCTGTCCGTGGACCAGATCCCCCCTGTCCGTGGACCAGATCCCTCCTGTCCGTGGACCAGATCCCTCCTGTCCGTGGACCAGATCCCTGCTGTCCGTGGACCAGCCCCTTCCTGTCTGTGGAACAGATCCCTCCTGTCCGTGGACCAGCCCCCTCCTGTCTGTGGAACAGATCCCTCCTGTCCGTGGACCAGATCCCTCCTGTCTGTGGACCAGCCCCTTCCTGTCTGTGGAACAGATCCCTCCTGTCCGTGGACCAGCCCCCTCCTGTCTGTGGAACAGATCCCTCCTGTCCGTGGACCAGCCCCCTCCTGTCTGTGGAACAGATCCCTCCTGTCTGTGGAACAGATCCCTCCTGTCCGTGGACCAGATCCCTCCTGTCTGTGGACCAGCCCCTTCCTGTCTGTGGAACAGATCCCTCCTGTCCGTGGACCAGATCCCTCCTGTCTGTGGACCAGCCCCTTCCTGTCTGTGGAACAGATCCCTCCTGTCCGTGGACCAGCCCCCTCCTGTCTGTGGAACAGATCCCTCCTGTCCGTGGACCAGCCCCCTCCCGTCTGTGGAACAGATCCCTCCCGTCCGTGGACCAGATCCCTCCCGTCCGTGGACCAGATCCCCCCTGTCCGTGGACCAGCCCCCTCCTGTCCGTGGACCAGCCCCCTCCTGTCTGTGGAACAGATCCCTCCCGTCCGTGGACCAGATCCCTCCCGTCCGTGGACCAGATCCCCCCTGTCCGTGGACCAGCCCCCTCCTGTCCGTGGACCAGCCCCCTCCTGTCCGTGGACCAGCCCGCTCCTGTCTGTGGAACAGATCCCTCCCGTCCGTGGACCAGCCCCCTCCTGTCTGTGGACCAGCCCCCTCCTGTCCGTGGACCAGCCCCCTCCTGTCCGTGGACCAGCCCCCTCCTGTCTGTGGACCAGCCCCCTCCTGTCTGTGGAACAGATCCCTCCCGTCCGTGGACCAGCCCCCTCCTGTCTGTGGAACAGATCCCTCCCGTCCGTGGACCAGCCCCCTCCTGTCTGTGGACCAGCCCCCTCCTGTCCGTGGACCAGCCCCCTCCTGTCCGTGGACCAGCCCCCTCCCGTCCGTGGACCAGCCCCCTCCCGTCCGTGGACCAGCCCCCTCCTGTCCGTGGACCAGCCCCCTCCTGTCCGTGGACCAGATCCCTCCCGTCCGTGGACCAGCCCCCTCCTGTCTGTGGACCAGCCCCCTCCTGTCTGTGGAACAGATCCCTCCCGTCCGTGGACCAGCCCCCTCAATCTCCAACACAGACACCTGTTATTTTATAGTGTATGTTTCCAATGTGTCTTTGTTCTTACTGTACTGTGGTTGTAATTCCACTTCCTTAAGTTGTCATTTGTTTGGTATTTCGGTCTTTCTTGGACGAATAGCCTATGACAGGCTACATGAGACCCTAACAAACAATCAAACAAACAAACCAACAAATATGAGGGATGTCATAATAAGCACCTTCTGGTAGAGGATGGTTCCATTGGTGTCGTTTCCCACGGCGACCATCTTGTAATCAGTGGCATACTGTGACACGGAGGAAGAGACAGAGAAATCATCAATAGAATATATATTTTAAAAAATAAACTTTATTTAAACAACAATTATTTGGAAGTACATGTATGTTAACAAAGCCATTCATAAACAAGTAACTAGTTAAATTAAAGTTCTTAGGATCAAGTATTTATTGTCAGCTGTATTAGGTGTTTACACCTGTGCAAGGTTTGCTCCAATGTTCTTCAGATCAGGTGGGAATGAAAGCTAAAACCATGAGTCATTTTTATACTCTAGCTCTATGATTGTGATCCTTCTGAACTCTACGTGTTATACCCTTCAATAAATAACAGGGTAGCACCAGTACATGCAAACACTAAGCAGACGAGACCCTGTTTCAGAGATGTCTTTAGTTCCTGTGCTGATGAATGCCTGTTTCAGAGATGTCTTTAGTTCCTGTGCTGATGAATGCCTGTTTCAGAGATGTTTCTTTAGTTCCTGTGCTGATGAATGCCTGTTTCAGATATGTTTCTTTAGTTCCTGTGCTGATGAATGCCTGTTTCAGAGATGTATTTAGTTCCTGTGCTGATGAATGCCTGTTTCAGAGATGTATTTAGTTCCTGTGCTGATGAATGCCTGTTTCAGATATGTTTCTTTAGTTCCTGTGCTGATGAATGCCTGTTTCAGATATGTTTCTTTAGTTCCTGTGCTGATGAATGCCTGTTTCAGAGATGTATTTAGTTCCTGTGCTGATGAATGCCTGTTTCAGAGATGTATTTAGTTCCTGTGCTGATGAATGCCTGTTTCAGATATGTTTCTTTAGTTCCTGTGCTGATGAATGCCTGTTTCAGATATGTTTCTTTAGTTCCTGTGCTGATGAATGCCTGTTTCAGAGATGTGTCTTTAGTTCCTGTGCTGATGAATGCCTGTTTCAGAGATGTCTTTAGTTCCTGTGCTGATGAATGCCTGTTTCAGATATGTTTCTTTAGTTCCTGTGCTGATGAATGCCTGTTTCAGATATGTTTCTTTAGTTCCTGTGCTGATGAATGCCTGTTTCAGAGATGTATTTAGTTCCTGTGCTGATGAATGCCTGTTTCAGAGATGTATTTAGTTCCTGTGCTGATGAATGCCTGTTTCAGATATGTTTCTTTAGTTCCTGTGCTGATGAATGCCTGTTTCAGATATGTTTCTTTAGTTCCTGTGCTGATGAATGCCTGTTTCAGAGATGTATTTAGTTCCTGTGCTGATGAATGCCTGTTTCAGAGATGTATTTAGTTTCTGTGCTGATGAATGCCTGTTTCAGAGATGTATTTAGTTTCTGTGCTGATGAATGCCTGTTTCAGAGATGTATTTAGTTTCTGATTTTTTTTTAAAGAAAAAAAAGAAGATAAAAGTAATTTTAGTAAGAACGGACTGTTCTTTATGGGACCAGAGACCAGCAGAGACACAAAGCAGCTTCAGAGCTGTGGTGGAGAGGACCTGGCAGGACCTGGCAACCAGAGACCAGCAGAGACACAAAGCAGCTTCAGAGCTGTGGTGGAGAGGACCTGGCAGGACCTGGCAACCAGAGACCAGCAGAGACACAAAGCAGCTTCAGAGCTGTGGTGGAGAGGACCTGGCAGGACCTGGCAACCAGAGACACAAAGCAGCTTCAGAGCTGTGGTGGAGAGGACCTGGCAGGACCTGGCAACCAGAGACCAGCAGAGCCACAAAGCAGCTTCAGAGCTGTGGTGGAGAGGACCTGGCAGGACCTGGCAACCAGAGACCAGCAGAGACACAAAGCAGCTTCAGAGCTGTGGTGGAGAGGACCTGGCAGGACCTGGCAACCATAGACCAGCAGAGACACAAAGCAGCTTCAGAGCTGTGGTGGAGAGGACCTGGCAGGACCTGGCAACCAGAGACCAGCAGAGACACAAAGCAGCTTCAGAGCTGTGGTGGAGAGGACCTGGCAGGACCTGGCAACCAGAGACCAGCAGACAATGGCAGAGACCCCTCTCCCTGTTCTCACACACACTCCTTTTTCCTCTCTGTCCATTGAGGCCCTGCGCTCTGAAAGATCTGGACCCCCACTGCTGTTCAGCTGGCCCCCTACCATTCGCCCAAACATCACACACACACACACCTTTTCCTCTCTGTCCATTGAGGCCCTGCGCTCTGAAAGATCTGGACCCCCACTGCTGTTCAGCTGGCCCCCTACCATTCGCCCAAACATCACACACACACACCTTTTCCTCTCTGTCCATTGAGGCCCTGCACTCTGAAAGATCTGGACCCCCACTGCTGTTCAGCTGGCCCCCTACCATTCGCCCAAACAAACAAACAAACAAACACACACACACACACACACACCAATAGCACTGATGCCACTAGCCAGCCCAAACTGGTGAATATTAATGTTTATTTTAATGGCATAGAATGATCTTCTTGCTTTATCTCTGAGCTAATTTACCGCCATGCGAAAGATACACTATATATACAAAAGTATCTATATATAGTGTATGTGGACACCCCTTCAAATGAGTGGATTCGGCTATTTCAGCCACACCCATTGCTGACAGGTGTATAAAATCTAACACACAGACATGCAATCTCCATAGACAAATATTGGCAGTAGAATGGCCTTACTGAAGAGCTCAGTGACTTTCAACGTGGCATCGTCATAGGATGCCACCTTTCCAACAAGTAAATTCTTCAAATTTCTGCCCTGCTAGAACTGCCCCAGTCAACTGTAAGTGCTGTGGTGAAGTGGAAACGTCTAGGAGCAACAACAACTCAGCGACGAAGTGGTAGGCCACACAAGCTCACAGAATGGGACCACCAAGTGCTGAAGCTCGCAGAGTGTAAAAATTGTCTGTCCTCGATTGCAACACTTACTTCCGAGTTCCAAGCGGCCTCTGGAAGCAACGTCAGCACAAGAACTGTTCGTCGGGAGCTTCATGAAATGGGTTTCCATGGCCGAGCAGCCGCACACAAGCCTAAGATTACCATGTGCAATGTCAAGCGGCTGGAGTGGTGTAAAGCTCACCGCCATTGGACTCTGGAGCAGTGGAAACACGTTCTCTGGAGTGATGAATCACGCTTTACCATCTGGCAGTCAGACTAATCTGAGTTTGGCGGATGCCAAGAGAACACTACCTGCCCCAATGCATAGTGCCAACTGTAAAGTTTGGTGGAGGAGGAATAATGGTCTGGGGCTGTTTTTCATGGTTCGGTCTAGGCCCCTTAGTTCCAGTGAAGGGAACTCTTAACGCTACAGCATACAATGACATTCTAGATTCTGTACTTTCAACTTTGTGGCAACAGTTTGGGGAAGGCCCTTTCCTGTTTCAGCACGACAATGCCCCCATGCACAAAGCAAGTTCAATAAAGAAATGGTTTGTTGAGATCGGTGTGGAAGAACTTGACTGGTCTGCACGGAGCCCTGACCTCAACCTCATCGAATACCTTTGGGATGAATTGGAATGCTGACTGCGAGCCAGGCCTATTCGCTGAATGGAAGCAAGTCCCCACACCAATTTTCCAACAACTAGTGGAAAGCATTCCCAGAAGAGTGCAGGCTGTTATAGCAGCAAAGGGGGGACCAACTCCATATTAATGTCTATGATTTTGGAATGAGATGTTTGACAAGCAGGTGTCCACATACTTTTGGTCGTGTAGTTTTTGGTGTTTTCTAAAAGAACTGTGTCCAAATAGAATTTGTATTTATAATCCTGATTTCCTTACCTCTCTTGGAATATCATTATATTTGTTTTCATTAGGTTAACAGTCAGAGCCCAGGTCTGACAGAACCTGTGATTAACGGTCAGAGCCCAGGTCTGACAGAACCTGTGATTAACGGTCAGAGCCCAGGTCTGACAGAACCTGTGATTAACGGTCAGAGCCCAGGTCTGACAGAACCTGTGATTAACGGTCAGAGCCCAGGTCTGACAGAACCTGTGATTAACGGTCAGAGCCCAGGTCTGACAGAACCTGTGATTAACGGTCAGAGCCCAGGTCTGACAGAACCTGTGATTAACGGTCAGAGCCCAGGTCTGACAGACCAGATTTCAGTGTTGTGTAGAGTGAGACCAGGTGCTGCAGATTCTTCGAATGATTTTCCCAATTCATTAATGTAGATGTTAACTAGTGCTGGACTAATTGAGCAGCCTTGTTTGTTGCCAATTTTAACCACACATTTGTTTTTAGTGTACATTGATTTAATAAGATCACCAGTTTCAATTTATCAAAAATACCTTTTTCCAAATGTAATCAAATTCTTTCTTGAAGTCTACAAAACATGTGTAGATGAGTGTGGAGGGTATAAATGTGGTCTTTATCTCTCTCTCTCTAAAACAGTCCATCAGTACCTGTCTTATTTCTCTCTCTGTCTCTCCCTCCCTGTCTCTTTAAAATATGTTTCAGTCCGTCAGGGCCAATAGGGGCTATTCCCAGTGGACAGTGTCTACATATGTAATCTGTGTTCAGCATGGCTGAAGATTAGATTCCCTCTCCCTCCGTCCCCCCCTCCATCTCTCTGTTACCCCCCCCCCCCCCCCTTTACTCTACCACATCCCATCTGCCTGACGCCTGTACCCTACTTTGGGGGCTCATTCTCTGGGTAGTCAGTCTGCCCCCTTAGCCTGTCACTCCGGCGGTTTGTCCTATGTTGACTGACATAGTTTGTGGAAGTGGGGGCCTCCAGACTTAATTTAATTAAGTTTATCCCACACCAAAAGAGAGGGGAGTTGGTTTAACCATGATGTAATACTACAGTAGATGACAACAGGTTTTACCATGATGTAGTACTACAGTAGATGACAACAAGTTTTACCATGATGTAATACTACAGTAGATGGTGACAACAGGTTTTACCATGATGTAGTACTACAGTAGATGACAACAGGTTTTACCATGATGTAGTACTACAGTAGATGACAACAGGTTTTACCATGATGTAGTACTACAGTAGATGGTGACAGGTTTATTAAAACTGAATTAAAGTAATGATTAATTGTTCTTGGTGTTGTTTTGTTAATGTTTGGTATCAGTAATATGAAT